>NW_012130118.1:1254270-1256724 GCF_000143395.1 Atta cephalotes | reverse complement strand
CCAAACCGAATATTCACGGCTCCAAGATCATGCTCTGTATTGGTGGGACCAGCTCGGCGTAGTATATTATGAACTGTTAAAACCGATTGAAACAATCACAGGCGATCGGTATCGAACGCAATTGATGCGTTTGAGCCGAGCATTGAAAGAAACAGCCGCAATACAACGAGAGACAGATAAAATGATTTTGCAGCATGACAATGCTCGACCCCATGTTGCGAAAGTGGTAAAGACATACTTGGAAACATTGAAATGGGAAGTCCTATTCCACCCGCCGTATTCTCCAGACGTTGCTCCCTCTGACTATCACTTGTTTCGATCAATGGCACACGGCCTAGCTGACCAGCACTTCCGGTCTTATGAAGAAGTAAAAAATTGGATCGATTCGTGGATAGCCTCAAAAGATGACCAGTTTTTTCGACGCGGGATTCATACGCTACCCGAAAGATGGGAGAAAGTAGTGGCCAGCGATGGACAATACTTTGAATCATAAATGTATAACCAGTTTTTTACAAAAAAGCTTCGAATTTCGGAAAAAAAACGGCGGAAGCAAAATTGTACACCTAATACTTATTCTTAAACATATCAATATAATAATACTTATTCTCGATATTATTATTCTAAAACTCTTGATGGTATAACATATAAAATGTCTCAGAACAATAAAATATCTCAATGATCTATGCAAACAATAATTAATTATATATTTCGGCTTCTTGATCGAACCATCTTCAGATTTATTATAATCACAGTCGCAATCTGCAGTGAAAACTAAGTAAAAATAAAGCTAAGTTAAGTTAACGATCTCCGATAGATTGTACGTTGACGGACAAAAATTGTTTCCAGTCAGCTGATCGACTGAATGTTAAAATTTTCATAAATCTATATAATATGAGAAAATTGAGAACAATCCAGATTATTTATACAAATGTCAATCAAAATAAAATTCGTCTGAGAAGTCACAAAGTATGATAATGTTAAAAATATATGTTCAGTGATGGTCAATAACATTCTTAAAAAGAGTCAATCGCAATTTAATATACGAGATAGTCGGACTAACACATGTAAATGTTACAAGAGACAAGCGACGACTAAACAAAGGTCGCAAAATTAATGCAATTACCGGTGATGCAAAATCATATACTGTTATTATTGGTAAATAAGACTTATGAAGACTTACATAGTATCCGTCTGTAGATTTAAACTATTTTTCTGTTTTTTAATATTAATCATTTCAGAAATTATATATTTATTGCAGCACAGTTCTTCTACATAATTAAAAAATTTTGTTGTTTTTTATTCTTATACCCTTTACTTAGATTTATTTTTATTAGAATTATTATATCTGAATCACAAGGAAAGGCACAAGGAAAGAGTATATATGTATATATGAACTTTTTCAAAAAAAAATAGTCCGAGAATGGAAAGACATATAGCTTTTTCATGCATTAAATTGTAGGTATTTAATGAGATATAATTTCTACAATATAATTTTCATTAATGTGTAAGTTTTACGACTTAAAAAAGGTATACGCTTTAGAGAGTAATTGATAATTTTATTCGCTGCAAATTTGTGGCGGACGATACATACCGAGAAAAGATGAAATCATCAATTTTTTCTTTTACCGTCGCGATACGTTCGAGAATTTATGATGAGAATTTTAACTTACGACATCAGACAAACATACCTTTTATTGCTTGTTACTGCCGCTTGCGATCGCATCACGAGAGACAAAGAGATCACGATCGACATTTCACCTTTCGCGACTGCTATACGCGACACAACAAGCCGAGAATGGACGAGTGTACTCACAATTAAGGCAATGTTCAGTTTTTCACCCAAATGCCACCCAGGTTTCAATTTATCCTTATTGTTCATCGAGCAACTAAATAAAATTGTTAAGCAAGGACAATATAACCTATGGCACTTGGATAGGAATAATTTAATAGTCTAGAAGAATGATCTACTAACGATCAACGCGTATGCGCGAGGGATCATGATATTTTTCTTCTTTTTAACTTTGGCTATCGGATAATCGATCGAGACCCATTACTAAGAGTCTAAACATGAACCGTTTTGTATGCAGGGTCTCTATTTTTAGGAAAATCACGCGAAAAAGAAGAACATACATTCACTATTCATTTTTCTTTCTCTTTCTGATGTCATAGATTTTTAATTAATTGATAAATTTAAAATTGGATTATGCAAATATCTATTACTAAAAGTCATGCAACGAATGACTACCACTTAATTTACACTGGATATGTACATGCAATTTTATTTTTTGTAATATATATATTTTTTATTATTATTTCTAAAAATCTCTCTAATGCGTATATTTATGATTTCTATATCGTTGATAATTCTTTGATTTTCTGTTTTCAATTTTTCCCATATTGTAGATTAATTCTTTCTTTTTTAGTTCTGCTAAATTTCGCACACACACACACACA
>NW_012130118.1:1240481-1249253 GCF_000143395.1 Atta cephalotes | reverse complement strand
TCTCTCTCTCTCTCTCTCTCTCTCTCTCTCTCTCTCTCTCTCTCTCTCTCTCTCTTTCTTTCAGAAATTATTAAAACATGACGGACTAACCAAAAGTGCCTGTTTCGTATCTTGACTCTTATTAGAGAGCCTGTCGCGTACTGTAGCGTAGTGAAAAATTATGTATTTAGTTATTCAATCATTCCTACAGACGGCATGGCAATGGCATGTAAAATACGAAGAGAAAAAAAGAGTACTGGAGATGCGCGCTGAATAAACATTTTTCAATACTATTCGAATTGCCTAATTGTATCAAGCTGCTTTCGCAAAAATTTTAGCTTTTTGTAGTTTTCAGTACGATATAACATTCATACTTGAAAAAGGAAAAAGTATCTTATTTCATAGTATTATTTTTTATTTTTTATTGCAGTATTATCGCCGCGGCAATGTGTCCAACACAATATGTTTCTATAAAATTAAATACAACTGTAATTACACATACATATAAATCACTTTAGAGACAATATAACATTTCTAAAAATATCTATTTTCTCTTGCAATTAAAATTCATTTGAAGATTATTGACTCGGCACGTTTCACATGTTTATTTAATTTCAGATACTGATGAAATCCTGTTTTTTCTCCCATTGCGCAGCATATTGCAATTATATATTTACCGCGCGGTACTGAGTACAGTATTTGGTGGTGTAACTGTTTTATGGCGCGATGATAGATATAAATGGTATGTGGTGGCTATAGGTGCTCTTACGTGCGCAGGAGATATGAATAAAAATGTCAGAACACACGTGTTTATTATTTCGAAGTTAAGACACAACGCTCCCATAAGTCAGAGGTTGAGAGCAAGTGCTACATGCGTCACGCACTCTTAACTGCATCCTGTCCACACACACACACACACACACACACACGCGCGCGCGCGCGCGCGCGCGCGCACGCACGCACGCACGCACGCACGCACAAAACACAAACACGTACACATATACACGTGCACCAATATAATTCTATTACTTTCAAACAATGTCCTCCAATAGAAGATCAGAATCTGAGCCATAACTCCGTGAAAATATATATATATATATATATATATTGTATATAACATAGGGCGCACAATGCTCCAGCTTTTTATTGATCGGAGTTAGAAAAGAAACGAGATATGCGATTCTTAAACGAGAAAAAAATGCATTCTTATACATATACTGTGTAAGAGCACCTATTATAATTAAAAGCCGGAGTGTCTAGGGCGTTAAGCTAGAAACACATAAAAAGATATAAGGCAATAAGATTGAAGTAATAAGCGAACCAGCGAATCACAGAGAAATGTATAAAGTAGTTCTCTACTGTGATTGGTCGATTCGCTTACTACTTACGTCTTACTGCTTACGTTTTTTACTGTCAGATATCCCGCGCTCAACCTTGATATAACTGTAAATAACTCGCATGTGCGTAACGCGCTCCTTGAAATCGGACTCCCGGCACGGCTCGGCTCGGCTCGATTCGGCTCGACTCGGCAAGCGATTCGCGAGAACGCGCAGGCATTCGCGTGGGCGATTAGATCCGCGACACGGTTTACGGGATAAAAGGAGAAAAAAAGATATAAAGAAAAAGATCGGTACAATAGCCCTTTGTGTATCTGTCCGTTCGCGGGACGGTTCGGCGATGGCGAGGCGCGCGTTGCATGTCGCTCGTATTGTGAAACGAATTCCAGGACAGGCGTTTTCCGGATCTGCGCGATCTACCGCTTGCATAAAAACGTCCTTTGAAGGTTCCCAATCGATAAAGTGACCATACATCCTTTATTGTAAAGAACAGTCCTTCATTTCAGGTAGCTATCCTTTAGATTTATTTATTTTTTCAAAACTTAATTTTGTCCTTTATTTTAATAATATTATGGGAAATTTCCCTTTCTAATTATGTAGCATTATAAAGTCTAATGTACCTACTAAAATTGCTAGAGCGAACTTTTATGAAAAAATTATCAATAAATTTAATTTTTGTATGCAAGAGCTATATATTTGTCCAAAGTAGAATAACAAAGTCAGTAACATCAAAATGAAGTCAAAATAAATAGTGATTGATTGAAAAGTGATATTTAACAATTAAATTTGTAGCTATGATATTTAATGTTATGATAACTTGTATTTTGTTTAGGAGTTATCTCAGATAACTTTTTTATAACAGATAACTTTTCTTGTGCACATAGTGCACAAGAAAATTTTTTTAAATTAACACACAAACTTTTGAAAAATCACAAATTAGTTTGGAAATATTTAAAATCCTAAATTGTTTTTCCTAAAATCCTAGTTTGTTCTTTATTTTTTCTAAGAAAGTATGGCTACTGTACTGTATAGAGATCATCGATTTGAACGCCTTTCGTCTTGCGCGGCATTAAATCTTTATTAAATCTTTGAGATGCACGTCAATGAAAGACGTGCCGTAAAGCGCGGCGAAATCTGTCATTAATAGAATTATTATTGCTATATAAAGTTGAGTGTTATATTCGTATCTTTACCGGGAAAATGTTTCGCAACGCGCTTTTTACACGTTTCTCTGAAAAAGATAATGAATTTATAGTTAAGTCGTTGCTATATATACATCCTTGATGAAAATAAAAATCAGAGTATGAATCCACTGTAATGGCAGAATAACAAAATTAGACGTAAAGGATCGAAGCTTCTAAGAGGTGAAAATTGAACGAACGTAACGAAATGTAAAAACGTTTCGTTTTTTCAATTTTCGTCTCCTAGAAGTTTTGTTTACTCTTGTGTGTATTACTTTCTCTCTTATGTATTCGACTTACGCTCTAATTTTTATTTTTGCTAAAGATGTATCATATGTTTCACTAAATTTTTGTTATCTTTAGCTTCTTCGCGCAGTTCATCTTTTGTATTTGTCATGAAAAAAGATTTTCATTATACATGAATATATCACATTTTAAGAAAAAATTTCCATCAATCAAATTTTTTCTATTTATATAGAATTTAAATTTCTGAGAAAAAATATATCTGAGGAGAAAGCGAATTATGATGAAAAGCTGTATGACAAAGTCCATTTTCAAATTTTTATTTACGATGAAACTTACGAAACAACCGGCACTGTAATTTCTCAGAAATCCATAACTTGATCACCCTCTTATTATCTCTTTTCTTCCTCCTATCATAGACCGTGAGAATTACGTCATAATATCTCAGAATTTCCCGTACACAAACGATTGTAATCGCCAGAAAGGACCTAGACAAAGTTATTTTTGAATTTGCAAGCCATGATCTCGTTTTGCTAAAATATATAAACATTTATCTTATATTTAAAAAATAAGTAAAGATATTCCCATATATTATTCATGCAAGACATTTAAATCTTTTTATCTCAAACTGTTCAGTTATTGTGATCATTATTGACTGCAAGCACACAGGTGTTCGTTATCGATAGGCTTGACTAGTTTAGTAAATGCTTTATATGATCGATTTTTCCTCATTGCGAAAGTGCCATGTCCGGTTACGAATCAGAATCATTTCTGAAAAAACAAATTTCAATTACAACTTTTCCACATAGACTATTAAGCAAGTTCATTATTGTTTTGATTTTCGTTTGTAACAACACAATAATAGATAATCTATTTTTTTATTCGGTATCTTAATGTTGTACATATCTTTCTTTAAGTGGCACGCAAATAGATATGTATTTTTAATTTCAAACTGCAAAGTATCTGTATAAAGATCATATATTTAAATGTGATTTACATTACATTATTTGCGATCCTCTTTGTTTAAACTAATCCATGTAACTTGATACATTACATGTTATACTGACACGCACGCACGCACACACACACACACACACACACATCCACACACATACATACACAAGTGTTTATTACATTGGCAAATTATTAATACTAATTATTAATAATTAGGAGTTCCATTTTTGTAATTATTACTACTATAATGTTTATAGTAATAATAATAATGTACCTATAGTTCTTTCAAATATGAAAGAACCGTACTATAAATTATGATAATTTCAAATATTAGTAAAATATAAAATTCAAATAGTAAACGAACATTTTTTATTTAGTAAATGCAATCACAATTACAGTCAATATAATTTTTTTCTAAATTCACTTATTAGTTATATTGTAATAATAACTAAAAAATATGTTAAGAAAGATTTTCAAGCAACGTGTATAATTATTTTTAATAGCACAATTGATTATACTTGCATAGTTAAAATAATTACAAATATATATAGTTGTATCAAAAATAAGTATAAAATATAGTTAAAATTATGATAATTGCAATCATTTTTTTTCTCTCGATGTATATTTACATGCAATCAGATGTAGTTCTATTCGAATGACGACGACATCAAATGCGTCTGCGTGTTAGTATTTGCGTCATCGCCGTGTGACGGAACTCAACGGAGAAAGCGCGCATTCACCAAAAAGAGTCTTGGAAAGAGGTTTTGCGCATCTCCGAGTATGAATGTGCGAAGAGGGAGAAGATCGTGTGGGAAACGTAGAGGGTGGCAGATACAAAAATGCCGGGAAGGTCTGGTGACGTTCGTCCGACCAATTTGTCCACATCGTTCAGCCGCGAGAAAAAGAGAAAGGAGGAAACATGGGCGAGAGAAAAAAGGGAGCAGGATTTACGTCAGAAAAGAAAGAAGCAAGACCGCGAAAGTGCAATGGCACTTACGCTACCCCGTGAGAGTATCTGACTGCAGACGCGCACCAGTGGCGGTTCACTTTTTCGCCGGGGAATTCATTCAATTATTCATTTCCCTTGTTTAGCAACGACATGATTCCATACATTAAATCAAATTAAACAAATTTGTTACAATAATCGATATATTTGACCATAAAGATTTGATGTTTTCTTTTTTTTTTAAATAAAATGAAATGAAAATTCCACCATTTTATATGTATAATTGAAAAACTTTTTTCTATAATTAAGAACATGAAAAATGATGATGAAGAACATGAAAGTTACAAAAAGATATCATGTGGAAGCAAAGTTATAGGTTTGAATTTCACAAGGATTCAAATTGATTTGATCCTTCTAATATTAAATTGAGAGGTAATGTTTTGAAATTAATATTATTTTGACTTTTTCGAATAATTTCGTAAAGTAATAATAAAAAGAAGAAAATTATATAATTACGTTATATCATGTATTTTCAAGTTTATCAAGTTTAAGTAAGTTTATATTTAATTTATATAAGTCAATTCTTCGATACAAGCAAGTTAATTTTTTGTTTTATGCAGGAGATGAAAATAATAGACTGCCCGTTAAGCCATTACCGAGGAATTTTTTTTGCGTGTTTTCATTCGATCGACAGAAAATTTTTATTTCATTATTTTATCGCCGATGAAGTATTATCTTCCGGCAATCGGGATAATAATTGTCCACCGTGGTCGACTCGGTCCCGAAGATATCCCATTGTTCGAAGGATCTTGGCTCGAGATACCAGATATTTTTCATCGTCCCGTATCTTCGTAACGTTCGCGTATTGCGACCACCCCGTGGTATCTCGCATGAGGTCTCTGGAGCATACTTAGGGTTCGTGCACACTGAAAAACAAGATTCAGTTTCTCTCTGCTCAAATACTTATACATAAATAATAAAAAATTATGCAACTTTGCAATAAATATCACTGATTCAAATTCACGGTGATCAAATATTTATAAAATCAAATATAAAACCAAAAAATTATTATTATTAAACATAAAATTCCGCCTGACGTTCAAAAATGTCGATATTTATTTAGATTTTCTGTAGATTTATCATTGCGGAGAAGAATAAATAATTTTTACCTTACCAGAAGCTAATAAAAACTCTCTGACTATTTTTTCCGAATTTATGACGAACTTACCTAAAAGTAAAAATACCGGAGATATAAAATAAAAAGTATACTACATTTATAAAAAGTACATTATAATAATAGTAAATCCATTCATAAATAATTATTATTACCTTATAGTAAAGTAAATGGTACTGTTCTCAGTTAAGATTGTAAATACAACTTCCAAAATTTATTTTGCGAAATGTGAAATATATCTTATACTCACAGTACAACTGCACAATCACTCATTTATATATGTATATATAAATGTGAATGTGTGTGCGTATATATACACATATATATATATATATATATACATATACACATTCACAGGCAAAAAAAACAGGCCACTAAATTTTAGCCACTCATTTTTAATATTTTCAAATAGTAACAGTAAAAAATCATACGTTTAAAAAAAGATTTTAAAATTTGAAATCTCTACTTTTCAGACCAATACTTTAAAAAACGGTCGTATTGATATTATGTAAAGTTACACAAACATGAAAATGATGATTTTTTTTATTGAGTTATTGCTATTTGAAAATATTAAAAATTTGTGGCCCGTCTTTTTTGCCTATGAGTGTATATATACAGTGTACACACACACACACACACACACCAGAAAAATAAAGTAAATTTTAAATAATTAGGCACCTGCCTTTATATGAATCTATCAATTTCGTAAAATTTATTAGAATTCTATATATTTCTTTCTGTGTGGCTTCGGACTCATTATCTCTTAATTGAAGGATATTAAATGGTATCTCTGTACTTAATTTAATATTCATTCTCGTGTTTATTCGTATTTCCAAGAATTTTGTCTTTTAAAAATCGATCGATTAAAACTCGGTTCCATCAAATCAATGTTAATTAATTTACTCTTCATCTTTTTCTAGTTCTAAGAATTATAAAAAGATGAAAAGTGTGTAAGTTGAATTGAGATTAAAATTAATCTTACGTGTTGTTAAAACTAGCTCTAATTACTTTGTTATATTTAAAAAAAGACTTGAAACAATTCGCTAACCATATTGAATGAAAGTTCTTCTTTTAAACATTCTCACGTTATTTTCTTCGTTTGGCTTCCAAATTTTCATGTCTCGAAGCTACGCTTTGGTGATCAGCAACTTTTGCCGCGGAGATACGTGAGATCGTGCTGTGAGTGTTTCTGTCTATCGGTAGAAATGACGATAATTACGATTGGAGCGATCGTGCTAGCCATTATCTATCATGCGGTACATACGATGTAGTTCTCGCAAAAGGTTACAACACGCCACCACGGCTCGTATTGTAACCTTTGCGAGGTGTTCTGTCGCAATCCCTTTACAATACGCGCCGCGTTTGCCGCCGCGAACTACGAGCGCTTAGCTTTAGCGCTTTATTACAATCCGAATTAATAGTGTGCGCGGTGATTTTTAATAATCCCGTTGATTTATTAAACGCACGCCTCGATGTGTTACGACTGAGCTCGATGCAGCGCCCAGTTAACTTTTTTTCCCTCTTAATTCTTTTTTACCTTCTTCTCTCGTCCGTTCATGGACCTTCACTGACGCAAATAATGAAGATCGTCGGCTTACGCGAGAGGAGTAAATTTCACGCCTATTCGCGCTTTATCACTTTATCACTTGCACTTTTCGAAAGAAAAACGTCCAATCATAATTTGTATAATCCCAGGTTAATCACTTTAATAAAAAATACAAATTATTAAATGATTTTTACGTATACTTTAACATTTTTAAAAGGTATTTAAAAATATATTTTAAAAATAGTATATATAAAATGTTATAATACGCTTGATACGCCTAAGTTCTTCAAAAAATTGTACCAGAACATAAATAACCTAATCGAGTGTATTAAGGATATTTTAAAACGTCTCGTTAAAAAGGACGATGCGATCAACTTTTGTCAATTTTTTTAAAACTATATCTACGAATTGAGAAAAATGAAAAAACAGCATCAAGGCGCTCGGTGATGAATGAGCATGCGAAAGATCATGATTTTGCCAATCCTAATACGGGAATAGAAAGGAACAGAAAGGATCCTCCATTCCTCCCGCACGCGGTCGCGTTTGTGAGCTGATCTTAACGCGATCGGCGTTTATTGAGAAGCAGCCGAGCCGCGATATACAGGATAGAAGAAGAGCGTAGCGGTGATGCTTAGCGAAAAGAGGAAGGTGGAGGGTCCACCTTCTCTTCAGGGTGCTCTTACCGTGCGTAAATATAGGGCATACCATGTAGCGAGTGCATCGCGGAGGGTGACCCTGATGACCCAAGTGGTACCCGAAGGCAGCTAACCTCGATGAAGAGGACGAGCGCGCGAAAGGAGCGCGAAAGGAGCGAGAAGGGAGTGAAGGGAGGTGGATGCGAGGGAGGAACGAATCGTCGAGCCGGTCCAAATGAAGAAAAAAGGCGGGCTCGCTAAAGAGAAAGAGAAGAAGGACGGGAAGACGGCGAAAGAACGAGGAGAGTGAGAGAGGGTGAGAGGAGGAGAAAGAGGAGGAAGGAGGAAGGAGATGGTACGCTAAAGAGACGTACGTTCCCACACGAACCCCCCAAGATGCGTTCTGCCATGGTTGGGCCTCTGGACCCCCGATGCCCAGAAGCTGATAAAAACAGCTACAAAACTGCCTACCGGTGTTTTCTGCCTTTTGCTCCTGCATTACTCCTTCTTATTGCCGTCTCTCTTCGACACCTTCTTTCGCTCGGTCCACATAAGTATTCTCTCTTGCACCCGTTTAATTTAGTCTCGAGAACGACGGCCACAGATCGGATTCTTAAAATGATTATTTGATAATCACAATTGTGCGAGAGAGAGAGAGAGAGAGAGAGAGAGAGAGAGAGTACTTTAATTTTTTTTAATTATTTCTTACCAAGAATATATATTTATTATTATAGACAAAGAAGACAGTACAATGGTCTCTTACGTAAGTAAGTACGT
>NW_012130118.1:1226663-1236145 GCF_000143395.1 Atta cephalotes | reverse complement strand
TACTTACGTTTACGTTTACTTACGGTTTACGTTAACGTTAACGTTAGTTAGTTACGTTAACTACGTTACTTTATTACGTTTAATTTATTATTACTACTCTCTCTCTCTCTCTCTCTCTCTCTCTCTCTCTCTCTCTCTCTCTCTCTCTCTCTCTCTCTCTCTCGTGTGCTTCCCAGCGATTCGACTCGCCATTGTCGGTTAACCGTCGTTACTTATCAGCATGTAATTTCATTTCACAGATTTTTGTAATATTAACGTCGGAATTAATAAGAGAGAAAGACATATTGAAATCCTATTCTTTTCGTTGCAATCGAAGGATATAAAATTTGAATCAGAGATCGACTTTTAAATTAGCAAACAAAATAATGTAAAAGAAGAATCACGATAAAATACTCAACAAAAATGCAAATTACAATCTGCGAATACAATTTTACGTAATATAGTATCTTGTTTACTGCATGTTTTGAGGCATGTCTATCTTTATACGTGTCTATCTTATGCAAAACAATTTTTGCAATATACTACATCAATTACACGTTCACCATAATATATGTGTATGTAGCACGCGCGCGGTGTCTCACAACTGGAATTATCCAATTATCTGTGATTGAAACTGTATTTTTAAGATAATTGAAGAAATCGATTTTAAATATTATTATCCAACCTGCAACACCGAGAAAAATCAATATATACAATATAAAGATAAAACACAAAAGTTATTAATATCGATTTTTCAAAAGTAAAAAACAAACAATTCTAAATCTAAATGTTCAAAAAGAATGATCGTTAAAATATGACACGATAAAAATGGAAGGTTTTAATATTAATATGTCTGATGTCTACAAAACAATTTTTGCTATACAAGTTTATGAAGAAAAACCTTCGGAATTAAAGTTTTATCGTGCTACAATACCCAAAAAGTTGACACTGCGAATAAACAGATTAATCTCACAGTTGAAAAGCGAAAACTATAAATGGAAAAAAGCATGAGTGGTAAATTGTTTCTTCTCTTTCGAGGAACCCCAATTTATGATAATTACTGATTTATATCATATTTTTATATACGTGATTATGTGAACCACTCGAGAGTTCTATTAATAATTTGCATATCCTTACTTTTTATTGCAAGAGAGAAAATCCGCCAATCTGTTCTTTGCTGTAAAAATACTAAGTAAATGCGCCCATATCGTGTCAATACGATATATGATTAATCTCTGTTCGATATAAAACCAATACACAGTATATAACAAATAGAAAATGATGCGAGATTCACATCATTTTCCACTTGTTTGATCAACTGTTTATACGGTGTGGATAATTAATATTGACAGAATTAATAAGATTGTCGAAACTGCATTTTCGCAATAATGAAAGATGAAAAACAAAACGATCAGTGTCACACAGATTTGCTAATTTCACATTTGTAAAATTAAATTGAGATCAAGAGAGATTATATCAGAGATCTCTTCTGATATAATTAAATATGTAAAATTGTTTTCATTGGTATATAAATTAATTTTGTTATTGCGATTTAATTAATTACTTTTTGCACTTATTTTATCATAAATTGTAAAAGTTTGTCCTTAATGTATTCGATTGATCATTATGTACATATACATATATCTAGAGTTAAAAACATAACAAAAATTTTTATTAATTTTTTAAATATTATATGAGAAAGAAAAATATGGTATGCAGAGACATCTAGTGCTTAAATAAAATTATATAGTGTAAGGCTGATAATACAGTCGATAATTGCTTGTAATTTCATGATTATCGATAACTGACATCACTTTTGCCAATTTTACAGCAATTTGATAGCGCAATTACATGGATTCAAACATTTAAATTTAAAAAATAGATTTTAAAAATATAGAGAAAAATGTTACAATAAAAAATAAGAGACACGAGTAAAAACGCATCAATTTCAAAGATTTTATTTTATTATAAAGTTTTTTTTCGTTATCTACAAATTTAAAGTAAAATATTGTGCCTATACAGCATACCCATTATACAAATATTTAAATACGATACATATGTCTACAGTTGGTGCAGTTTGCAAAACATTCAGAGTGTATTTTTCAGTTCTAAATATTTGAAAAGAAAGATCATAATAAATATTTGAGAACAAATATGCAAAGTTTTAATATCTTCTATATTAAAGTGATGTAACATACGTACTTTCGTGATATAATTTTCTGTACATCTATTAAAAAATTAATCAGAAACAAGCAATTAGAAATGTATTTTCCCTTAATATTAATAAATTTAATGTAAAAATAATTTTGTATTTAATTGTTTATAATTGTTTATAATTGATTATAATTTTGTCGAATATTTATCATTTGCATTAACTTACCATTTATTAAATAATAGACAAGAAAAAACAGTAAATTTCTTTTAGTCACGACTGCAGTAATTATCGAGTCTTTTACATCTAATATATATATAGGAACAATCATCATATACAATAATTACTAAATTTAATATTAATTAAAATATTTGTATATAGAAATACCGATATATCTAGTTTTATCATGTAGGAATGTCATCATTTACGTTCCACAACAATCGTATGTAAATTGAGGAACACACTAAATATTACAAATCGTAATTACAAGTTTATTTAACGCTATAATTACTACACACTTAGTACCACTTATTCGAGCCAACACTTATGTTTTCACTTGTATAGAGCAGAATTTCTATATAATAATACGATTATAAACTGCACATAAGTATGTAGTATCTAAACATTTTCTTATGCTTAGTCAAAAGAATTTTATATGTAATATAAATCATGAGTTAAGATAAATTTATGGACGACAATCCATTTATTTTACTAAGCCCATTTTCTTAGCTTCCACTTCATAAATTAGTAACCTCCACATTTTAACTACAAACACTTCCGCTTCTTCATCCAATACCTGAAACACGAAATATACATTTTGCAGTTTTTCTATAAAATGCAAAAGCAAAAAGTATTTCGCAGTATAATTACCATCTGTACATCGTCTAGTATTCCCTGAGGAGAACTGCCCGCCATTACTTTGCTACAAATAAAATCCACTAGAGTAGGTTCTGGTTCGCCAATATATTCAATAATCTTTTTATTGATCCAAGGTCTTATCCTCTTCTCCATCAATGTCTAAGTGCAAAATATGTAAAAACAGTGGAATTGGATTTTTAATCAAAATCACAGTAATATAAAGAAAGTATATACAATAAATTAACAATAAGATAGAATTCGAAATAAACAATTTATTAATAACATCAGCTTTAAAATAAAAAGAAAAGCTTACTTGTTTCAAAATTTATTTTTTTTTTATAAAATATGAAGAACACTTACGTTATCAATGAGTGCCCAATCAAGTTGATAACCAAACAATGCATTCTTGTCGGTAGGTATTTTGTCTATAAGAGATTTTATGTGTTTTCGCTTTTCTTCTTGGCTTTTTGTATTTTCTTCTTTTACTGTCTTCGTGACTTCTTCCGTTTTCTTTTTCTTCTCGTCTCCGTAATCTGAAAAAAGATATATATCTCTAAATATCTCACAGCTTTCTTTAATAAATTTAGAGCTTTAATAATAAGATTAAAACACTTACCTAAAGGTACGAGTTTACGCTTTTTTGCGTTATTAGTAGTATCATCATCGTCATCATTATTGAATACATCTTTAACATCAATGCGACCTTTCTTCCGCGTTTGATTCGTCTGTTGTGAATTCGTATTAACAGCTGTATTAGGACTAACCGGCGTTTTACCACCTATACTATGATCGCTAGCACGATTGCCTCCACTTCCCATAGCAAATGGAACAAAGTTACCTATATGAAGGAAGAATGTAGTTGGATATGGATAAAATTATATCATATATTATAATACTTTTTAATTATTAACTGTAATGATATACAATTAGATAAAATTATTTAAATATAAATGATACTTTTAAGAGTATCGCAAAATATTTTTTGTAAATTATTAAGTCTGATCGAAGTCATATTCGTATAAAAATTGCAAGAAGGTAATTTGTACGGATATTTGTAGATAGTCAAGAGACACTTACTACCACTTGTCTTTTCTGGTTCACTAACAAGAGACATACGTGAATCTTCATCTAATGACGGTGGAATGGACTGAACAGGTGTCGCAGCCGATTGATGTCCCGGTGATGGTCGTGCATCTTTTAGACTTTCTCGATCTATATCTACTAATCCCTCTTGAATTTCATCACCATCGCGATGATGATTCTGATGATGTCTATGATGCCGACGATGATGATGATGATGTCGTGGAGGTGTCCTAGAGGGTGCTTCCGGTTGAGAAACATCATCAAATTGCACACCATCATCACTATCACTCTCTATTGGCTCGGTTTCTATTGGCGGCATTACTTCTTTATCTTTTTTCACTTTATCATCTTCTTCGTCAATTATAGTTATTACTGGTTTAGGTTTATACTGTTCTTCTCTTTCTGCTTTCAACTAACGAAAAAAAGAAGCAAAGCACAAAAGTAAATAAAAAATTAATTCTTTTATGTATTTTGTTGTAATTAGATAATTCAAGTTTATCTAACACTAAGCAGCATAACCAAATATAACATTTTTAATTATAACGTATAGAAAGTATTAATTATACAATTATTTATAAATGTATTTGATTATTATGAAATTAATTATACAATAGAATATTATAAAATAAGCTTTTCCTTAAAAAAATAGATCATCCAATTCAATTAAGAAAAATTAAAATTTAAAAAAATTGCAAAATTTTAACTCATTGGAATTTTATATTCTTTTAATTTTAATTTTATTCTTTTAATTTTAATTTATAAATTTATATATAGAATGTAACTTACCCTTTCAAATTCCGCGGCAGGATCCGGATTAGAAGCATCCGCATATAACTTATCGCGTAGACGCTGAAGCTCCTGGCGTTCGGCACAACGATCCCGTGAGTCAGCTTCAGCCTCCAATGCTCGTTCTTCAAGTCGGCGAGATAATTCTTTACCTTTATAATACTTGGAATCATCACGATCATCGTCATAATCCTCGAGGAATTCCTTCAGACGTTTTGCTTCCCTCTCCTTAGCTTCACGTTTTGCACGACGCTTCTCAGCTTCTTTTTCATATTCCTTCTGTTTGCGTCGTTCGCGCGTCTCCCACGCCCTCAAACGTTCCTGGTATGCCGCTTCTTTTTCCCTAGCTCGCCTTTCATTTTTCTTCCTCTCTTTTGCCTCTTCCTCCTCCTCTCTCTCGCGCATAATCTCCCTTTCGGTCTTCCTCACCTCTTCGCGTTCCCGTTCTCTTTCTCTTTCTCGCTCTCGGTCTCTCTCTTTCTCTCTATCTCGTTCGCGTTCCCGCTCTCGTTCCCTTTCACGATCTCGATCCCGCTCTCGTTCTCGTTCTCGTTCCCGTTCCCTTTCTCGATCTCTCTCACGATCTCTGTCTCGGTCCCGGTCTCGATCGTTTCTCAATCGATCTCTATCACGTTCTTTAGATCTGAAAAATTCAAAGTTTATAAAGTAAAGAAAAAATTATGTTCAGAAACAATAAAGAAAAAGTTATCAAAAACAAAATCACTGATGAATGTCCAGGGGTGGATGGGAACATAATACAGCATGATCTGATCGCATAAATCTGTGCAATATAGTCAAACTGCGTCAACACGCATTTGCATTTGTAGATTCCTATTTGCAAAAATATTTGATTTAATATGTAAAATACGTTTTATATATCGCTCAATGGTACATCTATCCTATGCAAACGAGATGCAAACGTTACTTCACCTAGATCTGGATCGACGTTTGTCCCTTCTACTGCTGCCAGTACTATCACTACGACCTTTATGAGACGTAGGGCTACTGGGATCTCCATCTTGATCGTCCTTGTTGGAGGCATCATCGTCACGCTTATCGCGTCGTTCCTTTTCCCGTTTCTCGCGCTCTTCTTTCTCAACAGCTTCCTTCTTTCGCTTCACCTGGGCCTTCTCCTCTTCCTGCTTCTATAAAACACAAAAACGCGAGCATAGGTGAGACAAAAAAGATGAAACAAGTGCGTCGATCTGTGATAATGATGGAACCAAGAAACTAGCAATCGTATCTTTCTTAAATGCAACAAAAAATATTATTATGTCAGCAAATAAAAATCTTTGACGTTATGAAAATTCGTTAGGAAAATAAGAACGCGTAGTAATTACTGAACAAAACTACAAATTAAAAATTTGCGAATATTATAATCTGTTAAATAAATTTTGCCAAAATATAGTATATGTTAATTGGTGAAGAAATGTTTCTGTTGCATTTTCAATAATTAACAGAAAGGACATATATACATACACAGAAAAAAAAGAATCAAAATTTAAATCGCATAAATAGCTACGTTACGATTCATGTATAGAACGATCACTAGTTGTATAAGCCTTAATCATCTGACATAACGAATGTAGAGATGTTCATTTCAATATGGTATACTCACTCCACTGGAGTATGCTCGATTGGCAGCATCTTACGCGAGAAATCTCGTTTACATATCAATTACCTAAGTGCAGGTACAAATATTTGGATACAGGCATAAAAGTTATCTTAGACTTTAGCTTATAATTTAAGTACCTTAACGCTATTAACAGATGCATCGCAGAGGCCACCCAATGTACTTACAACATTGCAAATGTGCCTGTAAAATCGATAGTGTCTAAATCTAAGAGCTTGAAAGGGGTCTTGAGATTATTTCTTGATCAATATTCAATAATTATTAGAAAGTAATTATACCAATCGAAGGCGCAGTCATCACGAAGAAGGGTATCCCACCAAAACATCTTTTCACATTTGCCAAGAAACTGTCTCACACTGTCTGACAACATTTGATTTCCTCTGGTAATGGTTACGCATTATGGCAGCCGATGCAGCAAACTGTTGAATATCAAATGCACAATAGTTTGCCCACCGTTATCGTCCCGTGTTATAAACGCAACGTCTTAGAAATAAATTAGTATGATTCATCTTTATTCATTATACTACTATCCAAAAATGGGTTACTGTTTGGAAACTCGATCCTGAATTATTATTACTAATTATTGCGCGATCATTAAAAGGAAATTAAAACGTTATCTGCTCGCAATGTAAATTCTCGAATATATTTAATTTATATATATATTTTTTATTTATATTTAAATAAAATATTTTCCAAAGAACTGTAATATTTATATTAGTAAAGTATTACTCGCTACACTGTTATAAAATTTTTATAATTTTTTTATAAATTTGTTTTTCTCTAATTTTCTTATTCTTCCTAATATATATAATTATAGAAATGATACCGCTGCAATATTAATATATTTACTATTACAATCATGGAATTTGAGAAAATGTAGTTCTTTTAATATTTTATCGTTGTCATCTTACTACTATTTTATATAGTTATCTAATCCAGCATGACACATGGAACGTAAACCATTTCATCCATACGGTAACCCATAATTTTAAATTCTAACAAGGGTAGAATAACACAGTGCATAAAAGTAAATGCACATTGTGAGGAGAAAATAGACTGCTGAAACATGAAATGTGGTCAAAAAGGTATTTCTCAGATGGGCAGTTCACTAGCAAAAATACTACAAGAACCGAATGCTTGTGTTGGCTCATGGTTGTGGAGTTTACTCACGGTGTGAAGTTGACTTGGTCAGTCAGTGTGGTGGTACCGGAGAATGGAGGAGCGCGCACCTAGGTACTACATGTCTGATCGAGACGCTGACAGAAGCTGTTTACACAAAATAAAGACAACAACTGAACAGTCGCCATTTGGTGATGGACAAAATCAGTTTCATTGTGTGTAGCGCACAGAGAAAGAGTCTCCCGGCCCTAACAAATAATCTATCCCAAAGATGTAAAAAATGTGTCAGCGCCAAAGTATTTTTTTCTCAAAATGATAATACGTTCCAATCCTAAGCTGTGTGCGTGAAAGCAACCTAGACAACTGCTTACCTACGTTCGATATGCGAATACTAGACTGCTAGGCGTCAACGTAATATTTATTGTTATATAACCAATAATCGTTGCTATTTTTTAATTTGATATTTAATATAAAATTAGATATGAAATTAGATATAAAATTAGATATGAAAAAGTGTACAGAGACATTATATGCTTTATTAACATGATAGTGTGTATACATAGTGATTGATAAGAAACAAAAAATTGCAATATTTTCTTTATATTTAAAGATATTGAAGAATGATCAGAATAACCTTCAAGAAAATGGTCTTGAAAATCTCGTATCAATTTAAACTTAACTCTTTAATTCTATTAAAAGAGATATCTAATCTAATAATTAAAAAAGAATATATTAATAATTCTAAACTAGTTAGACTAATAATTCTAAAAAATAAAGACTTCAATTTGATTTAATTTTAATCAAAACCTTTCAGAAAAAATATTTTTTACATAATTTTTTTACAAATTCAGATTTTATCTAAACATTTTTATATTTTTGAAACTAAGGAAAAATATTTAGTTGTTCAGTTTCCAGTGACCTATTTTGTAATATCTATTTCGATTTTCTAATATAATCAACTTTTTTTAAATAAATAAATAAATACATAAACATCTATATAATGTTTTGACACAAGCAGATTGATAATTCATAACAATCTGCAGCAATATCTGATAAATTATTTTGATTTTTATATATATATTTGTAATTAATGAAAGCAATATGTGTGCATAATTAGTGAAAGCAATAATAATAAACGAGAACAAAAATAAATGGTACACAAATATATATAAAGTTATATATCAAATAAAAATTATGCTTCACTATAACAAAAACAAAATTTAGTTACATATCAGAAAAAACTCATTATTTCAGTGCATCATTTTGAAACGTTAAAACATATTTTTGGTATTAATTGCTAGCAGTTTAGCATGACATATACAGAAGTAGATAAAGTTAGTTTAGTGCCAAATAAATCGTAATAGTATCTATCTCTAAACGTCAAAAATATAATAGTTACAATGTATCACAGATGTATATTTGCGACGAATCAAAACAGAATACCAATAGAAACAAACTGATCAGCTACATGTCGCCAGCTTGTCGCGGAGAGCTATGAGTCTCCTTCTTAATGTATTACGCATTCTTTTTTTTTTTCATGTTGTTTGGTTGTTTGGATTATACTCTGACTTACCGACGAGCCTGCAGTCGTCTGCGAAAATACGAGGGATGTGCTGTCATTGACTCCCTTCAGAGCCAATGAATGAGTGAAAGGGCGGTCCCCACACACAGCATTCCTAGGCGTGTGCGTTTGCTGTGTGCGACGCACGCTGCCTGTTATTATAATTATAGCAACGAGTCACGGCTCCAATTGTTCAGAGCTAATATAGCACACACGCACTTTATCACAAAATACTTAAAAGCTACGACTTTCGAGATACTCATAATCCTCTCTTGTATACATATATCCAAATACATTCTTTATATTTTAAG
>NW_012130118.1:1223094-1226314 GCF_000143395.1 Atta cephalotes | reverse complement strand
GTGTGTGTGTGTGTGTGTGTGCACACATACACACACACGCACGCACGCACACGCCTCTGATTTAATCTAAATCAATACGATGTAATGTACAATGTCTTTTGTACATTCAATATTCTTAAGCTTTGTGAAAATTTATTGTACGCAAATTATATCCGATAGGCATCATTAACATACTCAAACGTCATAAACTTATGAATGAATCGATAAATATGTAAAAAATAAATATGTGAAAGATAACAATAACAATAACATAAAGTATTACAAACATATACTTATTCTGAAAATAAAAGATGAAAGTTTTTTTCAAAGCTTTATATCGAGATAATAAAAAAAGACAAAAAGTAAAATGATGTAAATACTCGGAGAGAAATATATGAATACACAATTTATATATTATCGCTAATATATAGATAGATTAAATCGCAAATCTTTATCTGACCTTGTTGCTTTTGAAATGCACTATTTTATTCCGTTGAATTTCCTTTATTTTGTAGTAATGCGATCAATTGTAAAAAGATATGTTTATAATGCTTCATGGACCAAGTGTTAGATATAAACAACATTAATTTTCTCAATACAAAAAATTTTCAGCACGTATTTTAAGAGATAAAAAATTCCGTCTTTTATTACTTTATCTAACGCGATAAACTTTTTATAATTGCAAAAAGAAAAATGAAAGATAGGACTTAAAAAAAGATTTATAAGTACTCGTAATAATAATAATAATTACCTTCATAACCTCCCTGAATTTGCCAATTTCCCGAGTAATCAAGTCTCTTTTACTTTCTTCTATTTCCGTTTCATCCAAATTTAAGGATTTAGCTACCATTTTTGTCTGATGTTCCTCTGTAACAACACATACAATAAGCAATTCACGTGTCCTATTTAATAAGATTTATAGCAACTAAGTGAATGAATATTTACCTGGAGCAACTTGTGCCATTTCTAGATCTGCAGCATGTTCAGCAATGATCTGATTAATACGTGTGAGTGCATCTGCATCGACCACTCTCATGCCTTCGTCCATATAATCTTCACCCTCTTCGCCGTCAGCTCCTTCACTGGGTGTTTCGTCTTGTAAAGGTGACTGACCTCCTCTGAGTTTCTTCCTTCGTTCGGCTATAAAGCGAACATCAATTTGTTTTATCCAAATCTCCATTTTGTTTGTTATTTTTTTATCTACCAAAAACTTACCTTTGAATTGATCCAGGACTACCTTAGCTTTAGCATCTACTTTGACAACGAGCTTTTTTGTGCCTATTTCCATGTCATGGAGCAATCGGACTGCCCTGAGGCCTGCATCAGGGCCTGCATATTCGCAAAAACCGAATGCTTGTACTCTCTTCCAAGAAAGAACATGCCCACATGCGCCCAGAATATGTCGTATCATCACATCGGGCGCTCTGTCCATTATGTTACCAATAAATACTGTGACAGGTGGGCCAGACTCTCTCTCGCGTCTTCGATTATTATCGTGGCGATTCTGATTTCGCGAGTAACGTACAGCCGGCGCGGATGTCTGCATCGCAGATACGGGTGATGGAATCATCTATGTTTTATAAATGGTAGGATTCTTAATTATGCACATATCTACTCATGCACTCCGTATTTCCCCTCCCTCTCTAATTGCATGATTAATTGATTTTCTTCTTTTCAATTAACTTAAGCATATCGCTACAAAATATTCAAATTATTCATTCCGCTCTGCGTATTACATGCATTAAATAAATTTAAAGATAACTTTTCTCTTTGTATACATATATACTGCACACAAAGCTGCTTGTAAATTAATTTAAAAGATATTTGTATACATATATACTGTACACAAAGCTGCTTGTAAATTCATTTCAAAAGATGTTTGTTTCTGGATGCTTGAAACTACTCTATGATGCAATTTATTCCTGACATATTGTATGTATCAGTAATATAAATAATGATATATATGCATGCTTTACATGTAGAATACAACATATGTATTAATACTACTTTCATAGTTTCATTATATGTGCATGTTGTGTTGTGTATTGTGTTATGGAATTGATGCTGTCATGTATATCTTATAGATTATAATATCAAAAGAAATTTTTCAGCTATAGCAAAAGCAAAAATTACTACACACAAATTAGTTTTAACTCATGTGTGAATAAAATGTACATTATAGATAATCAAAAACATATCATGCCTGAATGTGATAAGTTTACTTACATGGGCCATAGGCATAACTCCTGTTATAATCGGTGGAGGTGCACTCATGTATGGCATCGAAGGTATCCCAGGCATCCCAGGGATACCCATAGGTGGCTGACCAGGATACGACATGATTGTGACAAATTGATACCGTAGCAATGAATACTCTACAACAATAAGTTATATAAATATTAAGCAAACGAAACTAATAAAAATTAATTTTATTTTATAATTGAGTGAATATTAATGAATAATCTTATAGAATAATCATAATTATAAAGAATACTTTATTGTTATTAATCTTTGCACGATGGCAAAAGCTATTACAATGATGCTAAAACATTATATTTTAAGGCAAAAATATAACAAAATAATGCATTATAATAAATCTTACTCAAGCTGTAAACTTTTAGAAAATGTTGTAAAGGACATAAATTATTATTATTATTATTATTATTATTATTATTATTATTATTAAAGCAAATTAATTCTGAGTTTAACACTTTTTACTGAGTTTAACGAAACATGACTCGATAAATTGATAAAATTATATATAAAAAATTGAATTTTAATAAGATATCTTATTAAGTCTCTATCGGGTACATACAATATCAATTATACAAGGAAAAATATTGGATATATCATTGCTTACAAAATGAAGTTTCTAGAGATAATATCAGTATTAAAATATAGATTTAACATCTATTTATGCTTATGAAACTGAGAAATCACGAGGTACGACATCTACGGCAATGATCCAGTTTAATTCTTACCATATGTAACAGTACTCAAATAATAAATACAAATAGCTAGAAAAAGTCACAGTACACACGGAAGTGATCAATTTATGAATAAAACCGGTGAAACCTGGACAAAAAGCGAGTTCACGTGCGTACTGTATGCATGCGATAATAAAATACACATTTTCTTTTTTCTCTCTCATTCTCTCATTCTCTTTCTTTCTCTCTCTCTCTCTCTCTCTCTCTCTCTCTCTCTACTACTACTACTACTACTACTACTACTACTACTACTA
>NW_012130118.1:1218323-1221770 GCF_000143395.1 Atta cephalotes | reverse complement strand
TCTTCTTTCTTCTCTCTCTCTCTCTCTCTCTCTCTCTCTCACACAACTATCTCTCGTACATACATACATACATGCATACACACACACACACACACACACACACGCACACACATCTTTCTCCCTTCTTTCTTTACAATCTCAATGCTCTATGGTTCAGTTTATGCTAGTAATATCTCCGAATAAATTTCACAAAATCGAACGAAATCATACAAACGAAATATGCTACGCAAAAAAAAACTCTTGTAATCGTTATTAATCAATGTGTTGCAAAAGCGTACTTTGGAGGCCGACATGAACGCCCGAGACAGGGAGACGTCAATGATGAATTTTAACCACTAAATTAACACGGGGAGGAATCGTTAGGAACATATACTCACATGAGAAAGCGTGGAACAAAGTTATAGGCTATCGCGCTTGATATCTACGAGTCATTTCGATAAAGCCGTCGGATCGAGATGCAGATCCTCACTTGGAAATCCTCGGAAACGCGGCAAAATACCACCTCGATCTTTAGCACAATTGATACGATACAATTGCGGTATTACACCAGAGCGACCATGACATATGTGTGTAGTGTAGAGTTGTTTCCCGATGCCTTCGATCCGATTAGAGTCGGGCGATCACAGTGCTGCCAGCTAGTTAATTCCAGAAATCCTCTAATCAGAGTCTGATCATCACCGTAGTGATTCGCGTCTATTGGCTAAATCAAGAATAACAAGGCAGAACCAATTACTACAAAATTCAGGCTAATTCAAATAAGAAAGATATATACAATAAATCACGAAACAACTTTAAGTGTAAATTTTTTATTCTTCTACAACATTAATTTTCTAAAATTTCAATACATATTAAGATAAAAATAAGTTTATAAATATTTCATTATCACAGACAAATTATTTAATTACAAAATGCATTTTATCATTGTTTTGCTTGCTTGTTGTCTATTACAATTTTGAATCGACCTTTTTGACATGCGATGAGATACGATAGCCTATAAAATACGATAGCCTTCTTTATTCTTTTAAATAGTTGGTGTTAAAAAGTAAAATAAAAAATAAAATGCAATAAGTATTCAATTTTCACCCCCCGTCCCTTCCCCCACCACACACACATACACACACACACAAATCATTATAAATAATATTTAATACTGTCTATATAATCTTATCTTCTGTTTATATAATATGAACCATTTTTTTTAGGAATTCCAATCTTTTTATTAATTTTTTTCAATTCATAATAATAATTTTAATAATAATATTCTTGTAGAATCGATCGATTATTATATATATCTTGTAACAAGATGAAAATTACATCAATCTACAGGCTAGAATTGGTTCTTACATTTGAAGCTGCTTAAGGTACAGTCTTAAGAAGTCATAAGCCAATCAAAGAGCTGTATTAGCTAGCTGTATTGTAAGACACTTAAGACTTAAGACAGTCTTAAAGTGCACCACCTTAGTGAATTTTGCTCACTTTTGCTCAATTTTCTTATTCCAAGATACACAATTGATCTCCAGAGTGAGATTTGCTCTAAAAGTTTCAAAGAGTATTTGTAACTTTGATTTTTTGTGAAATTTCTTCTTATTCCTTCCTCGCCGCAATAATGTCAGCGACAATGTGGAGTGACATCGACATAGCAGGCGATGGACAGGACTGAACAGCAGTAACGTCGGTGACGCCGGTGACGCGATACGGCACTGCGATGGCGATCCAGTACTGAGTACAAGATGGTCGACGTGCCTTTGATCGTGTTGGTGTCGCTAACGGTAGGCCTGTCGACGCGAGACCAGCGAAACTGTGTTACCCCGCGTCACTGAACGAGTTACGAGCCCCGCCGTGCCGCCGTACCCGGAGACACAAAGACGCACCCCGGCTTCGGGGACGCCGACGTATGCGACGTTGCTAAATGGCTATCGTGGGATAAGAGGTACGTGTACTTGGGTATGTATCCCGCGGGTGCGGGAAATGGGAATCGCGTGGGAGTCGGGACGCGCGATCGATTCATCAACGGTGGATCACGATCCACCTGTCAACGATCTACCTGGCGCGCACAAAATGTGCGCGCGCGCACGCGCATGGACGGGTGTCCGTAAATGAATTTCTCCTCGCGAGCCACGGCTTGGGCTTTCTTTCTTTTCTCATTATATTATTTTTTTAAATTCGCAAGCGGTATTTGAACCTCTATCTGTGATCGCGAGAGAAGTAGAGAACACGGAAGAGGAGAATTTACGGATTTCTATGGCGCTCCGACGGAGCGCCCGTCGCGTCGCGCCTCGATCTCTGCTTACTCGTCGTACGCGTTTCTTAAACCGTTTCTTTTCGACTGTTGCAGTCCGTGCAGTCTTCGAGAAGTGTGAGGTGCGACCACCCGAAGATACGCTCGAAAGAGACGTGACAAACGATGGAGAAGCGGCAGGAGGTGCTCGCCCCGTTTTCCTCCGGTGAGTCGCCTCTCGGCTTTCTCTCTGTCTGTCATAAGAAGATGCGTGGATGGGTGTTTGTTGTGTAGGCGTAAATGTAGCATAGGTACGCGGCATGTTTGCCGCGAGCCAAACATTTATTTATATCTTATATGTATCGTTTATTGACTGACATACAATGTATGATCAAAACATATTGAAACCTATCAATTTTAATATCGAATATTTCCGAAGAATGAGAGAGAAATTGACTGTTTGTGTGTGCGTGCGTGTGTGCGTGCGTGCGTGTGCGTGTGTGTGTGTGTGCGCGCGCGCGCGCGCGCGCGCGTGTGTGTGTGTGTGTGTGTCAAAAAAGTTAGAATGTTGAATTCTTGAAAAATATCTCGTATGAAAGTGTAAAATACTGAGGAAAATACTGATGAAAGTATCATATTACATATATTATATATTTTCCTAATATTTTCGTTTGTGATATATTTCAAGAATAAGATCTGAAATTTTATTTATGAGGAAAAAATATTTACTTTATTATTTTAAAATTCTAAAAAGTGATTTACATTTTAAACACTGATAAGAATAATTTAGTGATTACATAATCACTATCACAGTCTTAAAATACGTACATGATGTCCTTTGTTAAAACATCTCTTATCAAGGAATAAATAAATATTATTGAATATAAATAAAATAGGAAAAAATGTATGTTATTTTATTTTAGAAAATAAATTAACAAAGATTTTATTATATGAACATTATAATGAACGTTGCATACATAAATATAAAAGGAAGGAACGTCGTAATGTGTGTATTGGAGTGAGATGCATTTTACGTACCAGTAAGCTTGATGTGTCTTGTGTAGTACATACACGTATATGTATCTATCATTGCTATTTATGTTGGACAGAAACAAAAGAATATTCTTGAGGTAATCAATACCTCAAAGTGAAGAGAGAGAGAGAGAGAGAGAGAGAGAGAGAGAGAGAAGAGAAGTTATAACTTTAAATGTATAGAAACACACATATTA
>NW_012130118.1:1208936-1210390 GCF_000143395.1 Atta cephalotes | reverse complement strand
CACACACATATATATATATATATATATATATATATATATATATATATTATGCCGTGTACATTCATGTGTGCGTAAACACACCCATGCATGTATACTTTCACGCGTATATATTTATATCTTGTCGATTTTTCAATCTTTTCGCACAAGTAGAAACTCATTTTGAAAATGCAGACGCAGATGTACTCATGCATGAACACTTATAAGTAGTAGAATAAATCTCAGAGATATTTATATTTATAGATGCCTGAAACATTCTACATTAAGTAGATTTTTTAACTTATCTTATGACTGCTCGCGTATTATTGTATTGCAAGTCATATAAAATGTACAATAGAAAGAAAAAGTTATATTAAAATAATAATCTTATAATAGCCATTCATATAATTTGATACATATTTTGCCCAAAGAATATTGTGATGTGTTACATTATTAATTATTGATGACGAGTATAATTAATATCTTGCGTCTTTTATTTTATATGGGACAAAAATAGTAATAATAACAGTGTATATCTACTATTGATTTAAAAGCTTAATTTTATATACATTTTATTGATTACTTATGCCAATATAACTGTTTTTCTAATCGCGAGCAGTTTATTATTTCAAATATTATCGATGTGCATCGAATCATCTGAGAATATCTGAACTACAATTATTCATTATACACGATATAGTTGCTTAGTTTGTGTTTGTATTTGAAAATTTGCTACAATCCTGCATGAAACAGCCGTCATGAAAGAAACGAAAAGGGTAGCGGGAGTGAGACAGAAACCGAAGATCTTCATACATCACACAGCCACGAATTCCATGAAGATAGAGAGGGAACTCCGAATGTCCAGATATCCCTTGACGAGCTTTTGACTGAGTGAGTACTCTGATTAAGTTTTTCATATTTAAGTTCTTCATATTTAATATTTCGAATTATTTATGATACTTCGAAAACCTTTTAACGTCTCTGATGGGAATGGTTTGTACTGGTTTATCAATCGATTGAGTTTGTAACCAAAAATAGTCTGTAGTTACATTACAACTGCAAATCAAAGATGGATTTATTTATTTGAAATAACCCATTTCTCTTTAGATATTAATTAAAATATGTATAGGCAGTTTAATGTCACTTAAGACTCATTAAATATAAAAATTAAATCGAAATATATAACTACGAAAATTACTATGTCACGTGATTGTGCATGCAACACATTTTAAAACATGTAGCTCTGCACACAGAAATTACACCAGAACGTACACCTTTATCTCACAATAAACTATGATCAGATCAAAACGCTTCTATAATTGCATTGCTAATCATCTACAATGCAATTTAAAATATCTATTTTAGATTGTAAATCGAACAACGTTAGTTTATATATATATATATATATATATATATATATATATATTTATTTATTTATTTATTTATTTATTTATTTATTTATTTTCTAGTAGTACTGC
>NW_012130118.1:1202855-1208916 GCF_000143395.1 Atta cephalotes | reverse complement strand
AGAGAGAGAGAGAGAGAAAGAGAAGTTATACTTTAAAATGTATGAAACACACATATTATATTTTGTTATTTTTTATTTCATGAATAAATATTTAGGAAGGCATATATTAAAATAATGAAAACAATAAATTAAAAAAACTAAATTGAGAAAAACAATTTTATACAAGAGAGTCATTAAGTATAATTATATTCGTACATCACTAATCAGCATGCTTTTATATTTTTTGAAAATATTTTAGGGATTGTTTAAACAACTGTGATAAAAAGTTCAGTTTGTTAAAATTGTCCATATTATGCTTTGGCACGTCTGAGCAAAGTCAGCATCCTGCTGAGAGATCTAATTTGCGAATTCTCATCGGCGTTTAGCCTCGTTAAAACAAGATTAACGTTAAATGGCGTGGTAATGCGTTTACAGTGATAACCTGTTAAACGAAAATTCAACTTCGTGAGTATCTGATAATGGCAATAATATCAATTTTGTACTTGACGTTTAACGTAACGAAAGTATAATACAGTTAGTTTTTCCGCAGCGCGATCGATTACATGCTGTCATACGCTTTTACGAAGAAAAGAATAGAAACGGAAAACGGAGGAATGCGAACATTGTGATGCCACTTGAAAGCCAAGAGATGCCGAAACTTTCTCCAGAAGCGCGGAAATCCGTGTGCCATTATTTCTTGCTTATATATATAGTGAGCAACGGAATTCCGTACATCGTCACCCACAAAATAATTATCGTCGAGTGCTGTAAAGTTTCCACGTGCAGACCAACACAAGTAATGCTGTATCGAATATTCTCACGATGAAGGAACGATCGTTACGGGCTACTTCAGTGAAAATCATTACCGCCGGAATATTTAATAACGCTGATAATATCGACTCAGAGTCACTGCGGCCTACATTCAAATGCCAGCTGGAGCAACACAATCATGTCTCTCTGTGACGTCCCTCTGGTAACCGATATCGTTGAAGGGTTGTTGTTTGTAACACTGATTACTACTATGATGAAATCCTTCCGTAGTAAAATGATTGATAGGAGGAAAAGGCAAGATAACCACATTGGAGATAGCCACATTGGAGAATAGTAAGACAAACGGAAAGAATTGTTGAAAAGTAAATTAATGAAGTATTTTATTGCGTTGCTAGAAGCGCATTGCTTAAATATCTAGAGCTTGAATAAGAGCTTAAATGAATAAATTGATATTCATTTTAAGTAGAGATTTTATTTTAATGCAATCTTAATATGTATAAAGCTTAGTTATTTAAAAGATATTTAGGAGCTACAAAATGAGCCTAATTAAAATTTCGATAAAATATTTGGTATTAGCTATATTAGTTTTCTAATAGATATAAAAAGCTGTTGAAAAAGAGAATAACTAAACTAATAAATATTTTTCTATTATTAAATAGTAATAGATACATAATAATTTTTTATGGTATATATTTATATGATATTTCAAAGAGATGATATAAAAGGTTTCAATATAAAATTGCATTTTATTAAAACTGGTTTTTATGTGGTTTGATTTATAAGCAATTGAAGATTGCTTATAAGGTGAACTCTAATAAATTTAGATTTATATTACAAATAGAAAACACAAAACATATTCTCTAATTATGTCTATAATTATGTATATAATTCGCTATTTTGTTAATTTAATTCAACATGATTTTCACTTAATTATCATAGTAGTATTTCATCCTTTTCTAGCTTCATTTTTAGAAAGTTAGAAATCAATTTAAATCAAAGTTATAGCAATACTGATGAAATTATCAATGTCATGTGTGTTGCTTAAAAAGACACTCGGTTTAAATTCTCAACAGTTCTCAAAAGAGAAGAAACGGCCAGAAAAATTATCCGAGAATAGAAGATTATCTACGGAAACGTGTGAAAAGTTGTGTGGGAAGTATATCTGGAAGTAGCTGGTAGCTAAAGATTCATATCGAGCCACTTGGTGACATGCTCAGGGTGGAAAGATACAAATCTAACAAACACACAGTGCTGATGTTGATGGCGCGAGCGGCGCGGCGGTGGTGGTAATAGCGGTGGTGGAGGAAAAGTGAGTTGAAGGTTGGCGGTGGTGATGGCGACGGGTTACAGGGTCGCGGGGGTGTAGCGGAGGCAGCGGAGTGATGCGCGCGGACCACTGGATCAATTCTCGCTCCGGGAGCTACACAGAGGGAAAAGCAACAGTCTGTCAGCCCCTTTCTACCCGGAAAAGTGCTCGGCCACGGTACGCTATTTCGTGCGCTTCTCGCGCCCGTCCCATTCGCCAAGGACGATGATAAATTCATCGCGAAGAAGAAAAACTCAAATTGGATCAAATCACACGCGAGCTGCGTGATGATGTCTCGATTAGATTCGTGAGAAATTCAACACGGACGATCGCGACGTATCGGTCGCACATAAAAGACATCAGCACAATAATTAACGTCACAGAAATTACAGCGTGGATCCTGCTCACGTCAGGATTGAGAATCATGGTAGCACAGCTCAGTCGGATCAATTAATAGCCTTAGTGCTTTACCACAACGCATTACATATGGAGTTACGATTCTCCGGTTTAATTTCTCACGAATATTTTAGTCGCGATCGCATACTATTCGATCTAGTTGTCTGACATACGAGAAAAGATTTTTTTGTCATCCTTCGTCCGCTTCGACTTTCGTTTCCAAGCGTCGCTGTGAGATCATGAGATCCTTAAAATTCAACTTGCGTTCGTAGTGCCTGATTCGGAATCCGGTTTGACCTTAACATAATTGACGATGTTATCAGTCGGAGAATTCGTCTTAACGGATACATTGTAGGAATCGAGGTGGTCCTTCTTCTGGATGCCGTTACGTTATTCCATTCGTGTACTTAAGAAAATGCAGATGCGAATTATTGCCGGCGGACAATACAATCTGACCTAATTTCCATTGAATATGCCTTTATGCGGTATTTCGAGAGCGGAGTGGAATCCGAGATGAGGCCAGGGGCTGATGTGATTGTCGCGGAGTCGCCGTTTGTTCTCAGTCCCGCGAGTCAATAGAGAGGCGGCGCGAAGAGGACGTTTCGGTATCGGTTTTCCGGTATCGCGCTTCCGAACTCCCTCCGACTCCGACTCTCGACTTTCTGTACTATGTATATAGTATACGTGAGGACACCGCCAGTAAACTTCTTTACCCGTATCTCTCCATCACTATTAGTTTTTGTTATTAAACTACGAAAAATGTCACTTTCTGTCTCTCATCTCTCGTCGCATACATTGGCTATAATTTAAATAAAGCAAGGTATTTGATAATGCAGTGATAATGAGTCTGCTTGTAGCATTATATAATGAAGGAACTCACACATATACACACTTTATCCAAAAGACATTCTGAGAATGTCCTTAGACTTTTAGACTTATTTTTAAGATGTTTCTTGGAATCTATGCTAGGAATGAAGCGATGATAATGATGATGCCGATGTTCGATTTGTCAATAATTATTATAACACAGACGCAACGATTGTATAACATGTTGACAGACGAGTGTCCGAACAGCGGTGAGGATAGCGAGGAGGATGTAATAACCGATTACCTTGGCTCATCGCACTCCGACTGCGATCGCGTGCTGCCTATCATTAATGGAGATTTATGTGGCCTGAGTTTGCACGGCGGCATAATTACGGATACCGGCTACAGCACCAAAGACAATACCGATAAAGCGCCGATCATGTCTGAGGGCAGCGATGAACAACAGCACCATCACCAACAGCAGCAGCAGCAGCAGCAGCAGCAGCAGCAACAGCAGCAGCAACACCCGTTACTCGCACTCGGCACTAATATTATACAAGCCCAGCCTAATCCTCTAGTGCCCATCATTAGCGTTACACCGCATTCGCCCGGTGTGGCCAAGAATTATCCGGTCCTAGGTAATTGGCTTTTATTTCACGTATTTGAAGATTGAAGATACCACTTTATATATAGTTCTTATTTTATTTTCTAATGCATGATGATTCACACAATATTCAAATTTATATAAGAGAATATAAATATAAATATCAAGACATATATTCATAAAATTTAAAAGAACATCAAAATTATAAAAGTTAAAATATAAGAGAAAAAAATAACAATAATTATATTAGGAGACTCTCGAATTTTAAACAATACAAAAAAATAAATATAGTAGGCTAATGAGAATTAGCAACAAACGACAATTATTTAGTAAACAATCAATAATCAGATATTAGATTGATGTCTTCTTTATTTTGAACGTTTCAACTCTTTTTAAGTTTTAATATATTTAACAAAGCTTCAATACAATGCTTCATGTTCCGTGATGGTAAGTCATTTGAATTGTTTACACATATATCATTTTAATGAGATTTGTTTTTAAAAAAAATGTCAGATTAACAACGCTGCATCTTTGTCAATTTGCGAGTGACTTAGGCATTATGGACATGTGAGCTAATTACTTGTATCATTCTTGCTGAGGAGGACTCCAAAGAAAATCGAAACATTCAAAATAAGAAGACATCAATCCAATATCTGATTATTGATTGTTCACTAAATAATTGCGCCGTTTATTGTTGCTGATTCTCATTAGCCTACTATATTTATCTTTTTTATTAGAAGAAGTTAAAACATTAATAAACGTTCAATTCTTTAAATATTCTTCTTGCAGAGGAGAATTTACAGCAACTGCACGAAATACACGACTGCATCCAGCGTATGCGAGACTTGACATTAGGCACTTTAGGATATCATATTCGCGCCTCCAACAACGCCCCACAAAGATTGACCTCCTCCTGCCCATCCCTATGTCCACTGGCTTCGGCTGAGCTCGCATCTCGACCCGGTAATCATCATCACCACGACACCGGTTCTGATCCGGATCTTGTCCTCGGTAATTGCTCCACAAACAGCTCCCCAACGCATTTCCCCTCAGCGGGTGGTCATTCCCGCTCGCAACAAGCGCAAGGTATAGATAGAAGACGCAGCTGGACTGGAGATCTGGGAGATCTAGAGGAGAACCGACACGGCCGACGCCGATATTCCTCCGGACAAAATCATCTGCAGGCCCAAAATATGGTTAATATTATCCGTTATTTGTTAAAACTAGGGCACGATTCAATTTCATGCTGTGAATTTTAATGCTCGTCAAAATATTGTTGTATTCCCATTATTAAGAATATAGAAATTATCTCTTCTTGGTACATCGAAATCTGTACATCTCCTCTCTGTACATCGAAATCTGAACTCGTCGAAATTATATCAGTCTCAGATGCTCGATCGTAATCACACTTTTTTTTTTCTTCTTTTCGCCTTACGATAGTAGCATGATTTTGGTTGTTTTGTTGTCTTGCGTATTGCACTTCTTACCGTCCAGCCATCGCTAAATACTGCTTAACACGCAATCACGATGTACTCGTTTACTCATTTCAGCGACAACGCAGCATTAGTTTAAGTAGCCTAGACAGCGAAAACGAGATAGAATTAGATGGAAAATCATGTACCGGACCTGTAGGCGTAAGCAATCGAGCATGCAGGTCGCAAACGAGCACGCACTCATTGAACGAAGCTGATCTTGTACAGGTAATTTTCGAGATTCTTCGAAAGATGATTTCTCTTTTCGACGCACGTGGGAACAAAGAATTACTACATAGCAAATTTTTCTTTGACAGAACGAATATCAGAAGATAGTCACAAAAAGGAGTAGTCAGAGATTAGCAGAAAGTAGCAGTTTAATGCCAGGACTGACTTGTTCGCGTTTACCTCTTCAGAAATCTATATCAACACCCTCGATTGTTACACCGCAAGTTCACGCACATTTAACTGAAACCGGAACTCGGACAACACCTTCACTTGCAGCGTAAGTCCATTACGAATCATGAATGGAGATCACATAGCTAGATCGATAATGAAGAAATAGATACTTATATATATATTATTTTCTATTGTCTTTTATATAGAAACGCCACTTTCAAATAATTGTTATCTAGCTTGCGATCTTATTATTAATTAGCACACAAAAAGCTATGCACACACACATATATATATATATATATATATATATATATATATATATATATA
>NW_012130118.1:1195380-1202683 GCF_000143395.1 Atta cephalotes | reverse complement strand
ATATATATATATATATATATATATATATATATATTTATTTATTTATTTATTTATTTATTTATTTATTTATTTTTCAGTAGTACTGCATATGATGATCATCATTCCGAAAAGACAAGAAGAAAGCGCGGTTCTATTTTCTTCCGCAAAAAGAAGGTAAGTCTAAAAAAAAATTATTTGATAAAGATTATCTGATATTATCTGATAAAGAACATTTCCAATGAACCATGCTGAAATCTTATTTCAGGATAAAAGCGGAAAGAAGACTAGTCAACAGCATCTGTGGGTAATAGTAGGAACTCAGGGAAGCTTATGTGATGTTTGTATGAAACATTCGACGAATAAACCTCTCCTTCATTGTGACAGTAAGAAAATCGTTATATTAAATTAAATAACTCACAATTGCCGTAAATGTTATAATTAACTTTTTTAAAATTATATTCTATTTAATTTTTATAAAATCAGATTGCGGAACGTCGGTTCATCAAAATCAGGGATGTAAGGATCAAGTAGTGTTGGAATGCATCAAATCTAAGCATCACTCTGGCAAATTCGCAACAAAGTCTTTATCCAACGTTTCCATCTCGAGTAACAGCAGCATCAACAAACGGGGTTCTACGACGTCGCTACCACTACCAACCTCATCCGGGAGCGGAAGGTAATAAACTTATATCGATAAAGATTATACATTTTTTTTTGCATTGGATCTGCGTATCTGTGGTTCAAGATTCGCACGCAAATAGCATGGCTGGGCTGAAACTCGGAGTTTATAACGAACTTTTTTTGATTATACGAAATGATTAATGAATAACTCAAATCACTGCTTAATTTAATTGGCAATTATTGATGAATTAGAATTCACTTCATATTTAGATATTTAGATAAGAAAGAAGATTTGATAATTTATCAACTAAAAAAATTTTATATTTAATACATATAAAAAATAGTATAAAAGATGGAGAAAATCTTAAACCAAATAAAATTTATGCATTTGTTTATTACTCCGAAGCTTTGGCTGGCTCAAAAGCTTATTATTTCTGGTTAATTTCGCAGTTTAGCAACATCAATAGTACGGCAAGCTTTAGCGCGTTCAGCATCGCGCCGCTACATCTTGATATAATATTGTTTTTTACATTTATATTATGCGTATTACTTTATACAGAATATACCATGCTCAGATACTACCTCAGCTAGCTTTCGGTTTGCTATTATTACATATAAGTACACAAGCTACAAAGATAATACTAGCGACTGATACTATCAATAATTACGTGATAATAAAACGTTATCAAACTCATTGACGTAACTCCAAGAATCATTTGATTTTAAATTTTAATTACATTATGTCGATTTAAAAAGAAAAAAGGATTGTATATTTATTAATGAACAGAAATTCTTGCGTGTGGGAACGATTTGTTAAAGATAGGTATCGACGTGTAAAATCAAAAAGCATAAGAAAAGAATTAGCAAGAAACATGGAAATGAAGAAAAAATGGCCTAATAGGCGAAATGAAGTTGCCCTAATGCAGTATGTGCTTTTTCCTTCTCCCGTGCATTCCCTCTCGTGCAACCACGTGCAAACTGATCGATTGTACGACGATTAAAGGGAAATTAACAGCCACAAGAAAACCGTGTCAAGCTACAGCCCTTGGCGGCGAGTCGCCACTAAACTTGGAGTCAAGTAAGTCTCTGATATCTGATGTGTTCCTCTTGTATTCTGTCGAAAGCATTCGTTTCTGTTCGTGTATCTCAAGCTGAATGTGGATCAAATAAATGAGTGCAAACAAACATAAATCAACAACTTGCTTTCATGTAACATTTACATTCATTGAAGCAAGTTGTTTATTTACATTTGTTTGCGATCTTTTGCTTAATCTGGATCCAGCTTTACAACGCGTCTAGGAAAGACGCGCGTTTCTCGTTTCTCGATTTTTTTCTCGCACACTACACATATACACACATACACATACATGCATATTGTCCAACAACGGCAATCAACTTCTGCCGTCTTGTCTTATATACCTGGAAGAGACATCATCTTGCCCTGCCTTTGCTTCTGATCTTGTGCTTGCTTCTATGATTTATGCCCATTCAATAATATGTTTTATGTTATCTCTTGTCATTGTAATCTTCACCTAAATTATAGCGCGTAAGTCGCGAGCATTAATCCGTAAGGTAATTTTTCCACAAGTAATTACACAGCGAAAACAATATATTATCACAGTAGATACATGTTCATGACATGTTACCAGTTTCTATCTCTCCTTTCTACTTTACACCTCGCCCTTTCAACGAGTTTATCACGTTTCTTTCTCTTGTCGTTCCCATCTTCGTTTCTCAATGTGTCACGAGATTTCGTATCTCACTATAGACAATCATATTCTCGTAATAGTTTGTAAAGTTTTGGGTCGGGATTAAGATTTAATAAAAATATAAAATGGGTGCTGTTCTTCGAGTCTCCCGTAATGCTTCATATAGTGATCCCGTGTTCTCGATTACTGGAAAAGTTTAAGTAAATTGTAGGACACAATAGGAGAGAAAACAAGTGGTTGCATCTATAACGCATGTACCACCCGATCTGAACTCGGAGTTTCCGACTCTTGCAGATTAGTGCTCATCTGCGAATGGCTTTTTGCTATATATTAATATCAAAGACTTTTTATCTTTCTGAATTTATCTTACAATTAGACCGCTAGTTTTATTGGCCATGCATTGCAATGAACGACATTGATTATGTAATGAGAATTAGATGAAGATTTATATATGCTTAAATGAAGATATAAAATATCGTCTGCAAGGTTTGTATAGAAAAGATGCTGAGAAAATACTAAAATTTTTAAATATTTTAAAACACATCATAATCCACAGTCTTTTTAAAAGGCCGGCTCAATACATTAATTTCAAGAGTCTTTCAAGCTGAAGTTCAACCTTAACATTGTGTGCCTTATTTATGGGAGAATAAAACTTTTCTTTATTAATCATAAATTGTGCTTTATGAAACAAAGCTATATCTTTCTTTCAGTCAAACGATAAACGAAGAAAAAGATGCCGAGAGCGGACAACATCGTGATCTTCTAAGGTTTGTAAATATATCTTTTCTCTTTTCTTTTTTTCATAGATATTATAATAAAGTTGAATCCGCAAATTTTAATCGAGATAGACGTACTACGCATATCGTAACGCTGTGAACAACAAAAAACTAAATAAAGTGATTTTTCTTATTTCAGCGGATGGGAAGAATTTGATTTTGGGGACGATGCTCATCAGTTCACGGTAGCAGATCTTGAGGAACTAGATCCTGAGCTGACATTGGGAAAGGAGGAGCCCGATTCTTGGAGCTCCGCGATCGGACGTAATATTGCATTACGTCTCGTCGATCATTGCGATCGCGAAGTAAAGAGGCAGGAACATATATACGAATTCGTGCTCACGGAAAAACATCATTGTTTGGTGTTACTCGCCATGGAGAAGATCTTCGCGGAAGGATTGCGACGACATTTTCGTCTGGGCCAGCCGGATCTCAAGCGCATGTTTCCCCGACTACGGGATTTGATCGATATCCATCTGCGATTTCTACGGTTACTGCAAAAACGGCAGAGTGCTAACCCCGTGGTTTCTACGATCGCCGACATTCTAGTTGAGCAATTCTCGAACGACAACGCGCAACGCATGAAGAGTGCATATGGAGAATTTTGCAGTCGTCATCGGGACGCTGTCGAAGTATACAAGTATTACTTGCGTAACGATCCTCGCTTCGCCCGTTTCGTTCGCCATTGTCAGGTAAGTTTTAGTAATGAATAACTAGCAAATGACCAATGTAGATTTAAATGGTACGATTCATTAAATGAAATAATAATTTATACTCTTAGACAAATCCTTTGTTGAAAAAGAAAGGTATACCCGAATGTATACTTTTCGTTACTCAACGTTTGACGAAGTATCCGTTGCTGATCGAGCCGCTCATTAAAACTGGCATTGCACAAGAGGAAAGTGAAGATTTACGTAAAGCATTGATTCTTGTTAAAGAGATTTTAGCTGATGTAGATGCTTGTGTAGCTGACAAAGAGCGAGAAGATAGAAAATTAGAAATATACAATAAGTAAGTTTCGACTTTTTTTTCTTTTGATTATTCTTTACTTTTCGCGTGGTTAATTTTTCGAAATATATTATTATAAATATTAACATTTTTATAGGATCGACGCGAAGTCATTCGCGACGTATCGTGGTGCTAAATTCAAGAAGTCAGATATAATTAATAGAATTCTGAAGTTCGAGGGCACTGCATACTTAATGCAAGGTCGTGGCAAAATGACTGCCATTGTAGTGGTCGTTCTCTCAGACATATTGTTTTTCTTGGCTGAGAGAGATCAGAAATATGCGTTCTTCGTGCCTGACAATAAAGCGGGTATAGTATCATTGCAAAAACTGCTGGTTCGCGAAAAGGCTCGTCAAGAATCTAGTATTTATCTAATAAGCAGTAACCCAGCCGAACCAGAAATGTTCGAACTAAAGATTCAGAAGCCAAAGGACAAACAATTATGGATACAGGCTATTCGGTCGGCGGTCGAGGCTTGCCCACAAGATCCCGAAAACGAAACCGACACACTGACTGAAAATAATAATGAATTGCGAGATACTCGCGCCTCCTCGATTTCGCTAGTCTCTAGTGAAGAGAAGCAACGTATTGCTAAGATTAAGGAATCACATATACTTAGAATCGTCGGTATGTTCTTTTAGCTCTTTTCAACATTTTCGTAACTTCTAATATCGTTTTGCTTTTTCTAATGTATTCAAATAAACAATTGTGTTGTCTCAGGTGAATTGCGAAAGAAAGATGCAGAGCAAGCGCTGTTGTTTGAAGAGAAGATGAACTTGCAAATGCGACTCTTACAAGCGGCGAATGTTTGGAGTGGGAACGAAAGCGATAACGAGAAAATTGAAAAGCCTGAGAAAGAAGGTGCCGATTATACTCGGCTAGTGCACAATGAAGGAACTGATACCACTCAATTATGGCAAGAAGTTAGTATTATCCAATTAATACCATCTCATCCAATGAATATTATTTATAAATTAAATTATTGTGGATTTTTAATTTATAAATCGGCAGATTAATAAAATTAAATTTTATATTGGATACAGGTAGTTGTGGCCGTGCAAGAAGCGACACGTCTCGCTAGCTCGCTGTCGTTCAGCGCGGGCGGCGCTACTTTGTCACGAAGCTTAAGCTCCGCCGGTGAACGTCACAGTGAAGCTTACATTCCACCAGCTCTTTGCGTTCCTCGAAGGGCCGAAACATTTGCCGGTTTTGATCATAATAAAGTACGTATAAATGAACAAGTAAATGTCAAATAATCATATAAAATAATATTTGATTTTTAGGAAAGATATCCACGTGATTCGAACATGACGCATACCGTAATTCCCGTTCCGAAACTGTGCGAGTTACCCAAAGAAAATCCCGATGAGAAAGGCGGCCAAGAATTGGAGACAAACAAGGATCAGCAATGGGCGGCGATACGTTTGTCTCATCATGTTTATACGTTGCTCTGTATAATAAGTAATCAAATGACAACGATCGATAGCCTGCAAGCGCAATTGGCTGCTTGTAAAGAGGGCAAACCATCCAATAGCCGACCGAATCCGAATCGTCAATTGGAAGAATTACGGAACTTGCAGGATCAGCTTTGCCGGGAGAAAGCAGCGTTTCGTGTTGCATCTCAACAGGAAAAGACTCAATTGGAGGAGGAACGAACTGAATTGACGCGACAGAGAGAGCAATTGGCTGCGGAGCAGCGGGATGTAACGCAACAACGGGATCAGTTGTATCGACGACTCGAGGCATTGGAGCGACAGGGCGTAACGCTGGTCGGAAGTTCCACAACCGGCTCGACAATGATTCATCTATCTCACGTAACGCAAAATGCCGAAATGCAAAGCGCACGTAGTAAAGCACAACCCGAAACGAAACGCATCCCTCTAAATTTAATTAGCGCGACGAATCAGCAGAAAGTACAGAGTAATTTGCCGGTTAAGCAACAGCTACCACTGAAGCTTGCCAGTGGGAGTAACAATAACACAAGGTAGAACTAGCTCATTCCACCCTAATCATCGCAAACATTTATCTTTTAGTTGACAAGTAATAATCTTATGTTTCGTATCTATGTTCGACAGAAGCGGTAGCACTACGAGCAATAATAGTCCGGATCGACACTCCAGGGCAGGCAGCAGTCCTGCGATCGTCACCGGATCGTCTGCCTATTCGTCACCAGAGCTTGGGAACAGCCACCACCATGGAATTGGCGGAAATCATACGCATTTGTCGAATCGCTCGCTTCGCATTACTCGCTCACCGCCCGACACCCCGTACGTACATCAGCAAACACAACAGCAGCAGCAGCAGCGAAGTATGGAGCCACAATCTCAACAACAGCAGCAGCAACCACCGCCAGAGGAGGAGGTGATCTTCTTCTGACGATTCTTTCGATTCGGTCGCAAACATTCATCTCGTTCATCGCGTACCAGTGCCGCCACCACTGGCACGACTACACCGACCTTAACACCGGCTCCGTCACCGCGCAATCAGTCGAGGAACAGCCAACAGTCTCGCAGCCGCGTTAAATCTTTTTGATTTTCGACATAAATTTCTTGTGATGATTAATCTGTTTACTGCTTTACACTATACACTTTTTCATCTCCTACCATTTCGCATTTTCTACTATCGCTCAATCTTTCCTCACTGCAGATTTGATAGTCTTAACAATAGGATGCACTTAAGGCTATTTATTTCACAAGATCGTAACGTAATACGATACTCCATCTTGTTCATACAATAACACTATCGTCAATAAATGCGAGTAGTTAGTCTCGGTATAGCTGGAAGACGGAAGAGATATAATATTTTATTACGTTCCAACTGCTATAACTGACGGCAATAATTTTTATGCCAAATCTCGCGAAATTCTATTATCTTGATGAAAGGAATATATTAAAAATAAAATGCAATTTTTATTAGAGAGAAGTGATTAAAGGAAAGAAAAAGAAAGAGAAAAAAGTATTAACGGCCGGTTTAGCAAAGTAAATCAGCCGATCTTGTTGAATTCTTGCGTTATGTTATCAAGCCGACTGACAGTTTTAGAAACAAGATTTTAGATTAATCTTTTAAACAAACCTGTTGCTGCTTGCTGAAATGCAAGATGTGTGTGTGTGTGTGTGTGTGTGTGTGTGTGTGTGTGTGTGTGTGTGTGTGTGTGTGTGTGTGTGTGTGTGTGTGTGTGTGTGTGTGCGCGCGCGCGCGCGCGCGCGCGCG
>NW_012130118.1:1193614-1194970 GCF_000143395.1 Atta cephalotes | reverse complement strand
GCGCGCGCGCGCGCGTGATGCGATTCATCTCGTGCATTGCATATCTAGCCTATGTGAATGCACGAGCGAATCTCTGTTATGAATGATAGAACGAATCCGCGATAGTTATTCTTGTATCGTAACTATTGCAATATTTTAATATGTGCTAAAGACAGATAGAGGATACTTATCATTAACAATTATGAATTATCGTCATTATTATCAGTATATGTGCCAAGCCACTGGTCAAAATCAATGATATTTCAGTTCCCAAAACGTTTGCTTTACACATGATTCTGTTCTTCGCGGATATAAGTCGTATGCAATACACCCGCGATTCTTTCCCACGAACGAATTATAATGGAAGGATTTCATATTTCGTTTCGGGATTATTCACTGCCATTATTGTTCTTTCTTCTCGTATTATTGTCTACAATCTATCCTATTTATTGCATTATGTAAGATCGAAATGATGAAAGCTCGTGCGAACCCACATGAAACAGTACGCGAAAGCGAGAGATCCGTTGCATGATAATCATAACGGACTTTCATCCCGCTCGTTGCAAGAGTTCGCGTCGGTTTTCACGGATTTTGCATCTCATGCACTGTATCTAATATATTTTATTTGTATGTCACACTTATGATCAACGAAAGAGGAAGTTCTTGAGTGTTGAATGGAAAATGAGGATTTTTTAAATCCTAGTACGGTCATACTGCACGTTGGATTGCCGATTCATTCTGTAGCACAGAAAGCTAGTATATATTTAGCATATCTTAGAAAAAAGTCGTTACGATGATGCGTCGAACATTCTTTCGGATTCAGATTCGAAAATGGAAAGAACAGTTGTGCGACAAACGTGTTATATGTAATATTATATTGAAATGTAATTGTTAATATGACTCTAAATTATGGATTTTTGAACTCGATAAGTGATTAGTCATAATGTACATTTTTTAGTATATAAAGACTGACGTGCAATATGATCGGATTGCAAGACAAAGGACTGTTGAGATATAATGGACAAAGAAGAGTCTAATGAATTAGTCTCGTTAAGGAAACTTAATAAGTAATAATCTAATATTATACAAATTCGTCTCAATCAATCACGGTGACAATAGATCTTAAAAAAGTATTCCGTAAGATACATATGTTGAGTTATGTGAGGGAAAAAGGGAAAAAGTAAAAAATAACATAAGCGACTGTATTACAAGTCTACTACTATTGTTTACTACCTATTGCAATACCGAGCGTGTGACAAGCTCGCGAGGTGATATTTTACGATTGTAGCTGTTATAGCGTCCTCCGCGAATGAGTGTTCGACTTCATCGTTACACACATATATATATATATATATATATATATATATATATATATAT
>NW_012130118.1:1175432-1191858 GCF_000143395.1 Atta cephalotes | reverse complement strand
TANATATATAAAAAATATATATATATATATATATATATATATATATATATATGTATATATATAAAGTTATAGTAACGCGGTTTTCCACGTTTTAGCGAATCTTTACGTCCCTGATGCTCATGGGAAGTATTTTTGTACGTTTACTCTGTACCTATACTACCGTTTCGCTCTAAAACTATATCTACTGTTATCATTGTGATACTCGCTACTGCGATCGTCTTTTGAATCGTTAATTGTAATATTACATAATGTGTAATAAGCGGGCGTGTGTTTGGTTATGATACGCTCATGAATTGGCGATAGGAGTCTCCTTGAATTTTGATAATTTTCAAACAGAGACTGTAAATGATTATCAATTGTTATCATTATTTGATTGACTATCCTCTATCATGAGTACTAATTGCTTGATACAAACTTTTTCTATGACGATTGCCAATGTCGTCTGTTTTATTAATTCTAATCTTGCTGTGGTAGAAGGAAATCGTTTCCTTACAAGTCGCGTGCGACTCCTACGGTTTGTCTTATTCTTTTCTTCCATGTCCATTAATTCAATGTATCCACAGTTACATGTGATTTACATTCCTTAGCATTTATACCACGAAACCCGTGGCTACATTTTTTTAATCGATATATGACTCGCCGTTGAATAATCGCATAAACAAATAATACCTATTTATTATAAATGTACATACAACTGTTATTGTAATAAAGAAGAATGTGAGGGAAATATACAATTATGACACTTTGTTCATTGTTCCAATTCCGCTGTGATACAATCACTTTATGGCAAAACTTTTCCGCATTAATATATTTTTTTCCTAAATGTTTATTTTAATAGGGTTTAGTTCTGTGATGCCGATCACGGTCAGTTCCAATTTTAGTTAACAACTTATGACTTGAATTTTGCTGTATCGACGATTCCATTTGTCGCCAAATATTGACAGTGCCTTTCTCACCAACTGTCACCAAGCTTCCACTCTGCAGAATCGAAAATACGAAGTGATTATTGATCTAAGTTGAAGTAATTTCTTAATTTATACTTTACCTTCTCATGCATCCAGCTGTCCCGTACTATTTGTTTATTCCCTACAATTTCATAATATGTTTCCAAACGATTCTTCTTAATATTCAAGCATTTTAGATTTTCCCTGAAAAAATATAAATGTTATGTCATTATCAATCTGAGAAAAAAAATTGTTTTGAATAATGCATTACACTTATATTGCAAATTAATACCCTTTAACTGTGCTGGAACCCGCTAATACGAATGGTTGTCCAAAAGCATTAGTGGCATGGAATCTTACCAAGTAACAATTATCAGGATCATCATTCTGTAAATAGAATTCTTTAGTTATTTTGTAAAAGCGATAAACAGTGATATAATGATAGAAAAATCATGCATACTTGTGACATGGCTAAATCACTACGCGCAAATGTTGCATATGCACTAGCACTTTCACATTCCCATAACTGTAACGTTTGTGTATGTGTTGTACACCATAGAGAATCATCAGTTAACCAACCCAGTCTATCCTAAAAAAAAAGCAATTTGATTAAAAAAATTCTTTATATATTATAATAGAACTAAGTTGATTATCTTACCACTGATGATTCGGTATTTAAAGAACAAGTTAAAGCCAAATCTTCTGAGGATTGTGTCAGGTCAAATATATTCATCAAACCATCTGTACTACCAGATACCAAAACATTTCGCTTGACAGGATGAAAAGTCAGACAAGTTATATCATCCATATGCGATTCCCAATATCCACCAAGGAGACTGTTTTTATTTTCTAGTTTTGAATTACTTTGTCTTATGTCCCAAAACAGAATAAATGCATCTCCACTCGTGTGCTCTGTCCCACCAACTATGAGCCTTTCATCGCAGCTAAGGTCAAAGCTAGCTAAAGGTTTTATTTTGCCATTTTCTGTATTATCTGTAATGTTAAGACATAATTGTTTAAAATATTTATCGATGAAAACTGATGTTTACTATTTTTAGAGCCGACAGTTACCTTTAAATTCTGCCACAACCTTTCCCTTAGCACGCAAATCACACGCTGTAATTAATCCATCGTTAGTTGCGATATATAATACATTTTTAGAAATAGGACTGAACTTAATTCCTACGATGGGTGATTGATTATGGTCTAGCATAATCGTTCGGTTCAAAGATTCGCCAACAGAATAAATTATGCAAGAGTGATCTGACAATGCTGCTCCAATCCTAAATTCTGGCTCACTATATATATAAACAAACAATAGTTTATGTGACAAAATAAAATTAATATATATAATTTTAGACAATATATGAGATTGCTTTACATTTAGATATGACATTTCATGTATATCAATAAATAAATGCTCTAAACTGACAATAATAAAATTTTGATCTTAACATTAAACAAAAATATTAGTTATAAATGTAACTAAAAATATATATTATTGAATATAAATAATTTAGATTTAAAAAAAACATTTATAGAAAGTATCATACATGCATAAAAATGTCAAACAAAAATTATATTTTACTGTAATCAAATAATTAGAACATATATAGTAGAGCTTCATGTTACAAAGAATACAAATTAGTTTTGTGTCATTGACAAGATTTATTTTAAAAATGGATTACTTTTGATCATACAATAAATACTAATTTTCTTAGATCACATACATATAATACACATATATATAATAATAGAAACATATTTGGGATGTGTGTTTGGGAAATGTGTTATACTTTTGGGCAGATTTGACATTAAATGTTCTAATTAAGTAATTTCTATTTTTGTGACTAATTAATTGACTGAATTAGTGTACACTTAATATATAGTGTACACTTAATAATAACCTGTACTTAAAAAAAAAACAGATATAGATATATATGAAATTTGGATGAAAACAAAATAGATACAGTGATAAAAAAGATTTGTAAAGAAATATAAAATTTGCCTTTGGGTTCCATAGACAGATAATATGTAGTCATTCTGATTGAGTGACACTCTTTCTTCCAGTGATAACGTCAATTCGACCTTCTTGTTGATCCTATCATTGTCTTGTCGGTACGACTCCGCGTCGTTTTCGACATTTAATTTTTTCAAAGACTCAACTATTCTCGACATATTCTCTGCATTCCAAATTACAACTGATTCAAAAGAACACAGAAACCAGATAAAACGAAATTTAAGGTTAAATGAGATTAAATCAAAAACATATGTTGACACGCACCTCAAACCATATTTTCTTTTACAATGACTGCGTTCAGCAGAACGTGTATTTTGTAACTTTTGGAAGTTTTCTTCGCGCTGATTGGGTTATGCATTTAGATCAAGAAAAATGATCCAATCTCAGCAGAAAATCATAAAACGGTTGCAAAACTGTTATGTTCTACTGAATGCAGCCAATGATCACGTTCGGCAGATTTAAATTCACTAGGATTACATTTTAAAACTTCCTCCCTGAGGAAAAATTTTACTCGAAATATATAGTACATATAACGTATACTATAGCATATAGAGTAAAATCTTCCTCGGAAAGTTTTGGAACGTAGATTTCTAAAATACCGTGAATTCGCATCCATTTTGATGCAAAATGCGGCCTTTTTAAATTTATACATATTTATAATATATATTTGCATATGCGTACTTTATTTGATAAAATAAAGCTGTTAAGTATACAAATGCTTTTTAATTGTAACTAATTTATTTATAATCAAAAAAATATGTATGAATGAATTCTTAATTTAATTTAATATTAAATTTATTATTTAATTTAATACGGGTTTATAGAAGTTTAGTGCATGAAAGTGCAGAAAGAGACATATAAGTACAATTTTAAAGATGAATCACCAACTATCATGCTTGAAATTGTATGTATTAAGACATTATAACATAAATATTCGCATCCGCCAGTTCTTTTCTCACTCTTTTGCTCTTTTCCTCAATCTTTTGCTCTCTCTCTCTCTCTCTCTCTCTCTTTCCACCGGTAAATAAGGCTGTGGTCAAAGTCTCGCTACAAATGCTTCGTTGCGTTTGATGGACCAATTAGAAAAAAAATTTTACAAAACTGACCAGTTAAAAAAGAGTTTATAGTATCGCGTTGATCGTAACTTAAGTGATTCCGCACAATAAAAGGAATAGGGAACAGAGAACAGAGAATAAAAATTTCAACCTATCAGAAACTGATGTGTATTCCACAACATACATGATTTCTGATAGGTTGAAATTCTTCTATTCTTTTATTGTACGGAGTTCCTAAGACTGTGGTCAAAGTTCTTTCGTTACAAATGCTTTGAAGCGTTTGATGGACCAATTAGAAGAAAGAATTTTACAAATTGACTTATCAAAAAACACTTTAAAGCGTTTGTAACATCACATTGACCATAACCTAAAGCCTTGTGTCCACGATGGTAGAAATCGGTCCAAGACCTCGGATAAAGAAAGAATTAACCAATCGCAATAATCATGTGCTCAAATTGTTCACATGTAATTTGTTAATTTTTTACTCTATCCGAGATTTCAGACCAATTTCTAACATCATGGACATCAGGCTTAAGAAAATTAAAGAGAGAACTAAGAGAAGGGACTAAAAATTCGCGGATGCGAATATCTATATTAGTGCTCTACTATGTGTACTTCGGCCATTTTGACGCGACATTTCTGAAATCAATTGCGGTACTTAAATAATCTAATGACTTTAGATTCAACTGTTGCGGAGCGGATCCGTGAATACTCGCTGCTATTGGTGTATTTTTTTAGATTCATCCAACAGTTGAGCGCTCGCTGTTGTATTCTTTTAGATTACCCAATCAGCATTTTTGATCTGGAAGAATACATCAATAGCAACGAGCGCTCACTCAACTATTAAGTACGCTGAACGCAGCCATTGGGTGCATTCAGAAGTTAGAATAATAACCACTCATTGAGCGATCAATGAGTTCTTTCGTTTGATTGATCTATATTTTAGGATCTAATGGAATGTGCCAATCAGATGAACGCGACTACATCCTTAGCCAGCCAGATAAAATTATCATATATACCAATTAAAAAGTCATATATACCAGTTATAGGCCCGTACATGGTAGAAGAATATAAGATATTTCATTCCTAAGGATGCAGTAGTCCAAAATGGCGGCTGCTCCTAAATCAATCAAAAATTTGTTCAAAATTGTAAAAAAACAACATGGCTGCTACCATAGTTGCTATTTAGGTTAGAAGTGATCAAGAAACAAAATATAATTAAACAATGATAACAACAGTTAGAGCACATATGTACAACAATAATAACATTTTAACAGTGATAATAACAGCATGTTATAATAAATAATTAATTGATCTTAAATATCAAATTACATTTATTAACGTTATTACATTTATTAACATTATTTTCATTTATTTTATTAACATTATTTCATTTCATTATTTTATTCATCTACGAGCTTTTATATTTTTTCAAATTTAATTTTGTTTTTACAATTGTTACGTATGTATTTTTACCAACTGCATTTGAATTTAGCGCTAAATTTTAGACATATTTCTGATTGGTTGTTCTACTTTTCTTTCATTATGCGCAATGAAATACCTTATATTCTTCTACTATGGGCTGCTAAAGCCAGTTCTACAATCAATCTGAAGCTTGCATTTTGAAATCAACACTTTATATTGACTGTCGCAACAAACTTGCGATCGACTTGCAACTAATGTAGAATCGGCTTAATTTACGTTACTATAGAATTTCAACGATAAAGGCTGGACTGCGTTCAGGAATTACACCTAAATGACTAAATTATAGATTACGTTACATATATTATAGCAAAAATGCACCCTAGAGTTATCTAGACGTAATTCTTGAACACAGCCCTGTGGTCAAAGTCTCGCTACAAATGCTTTAAAGCATTTGATGGATCAATTAGAAGAAAGAATTTTACAAATTGACCAATTAAAACACGCTTCAAAACGTTTGCAGCATCGCGTTGATCGTATCCAAAAAAGCGCGCTTTTATCTCTGAAATTCTATAGTATGCGTCACGTAAATTATAGCATATTAGCGCGCTTTTTTTCCGCTGTAAACGCGTTCTGAATACGGGCCCATGAGTAGACCAACGATGACCGATCATAACCTTCTGTGCCCACCATGCTGCATGCCTTTCTCCGCTCTCGCGCAACATGGCGACCGGCAAAGGACTTGCCGTGATTTTTCATCCGAAGACCATTAATCTGATTGGAAATAATAAGCTGAACAAATTCTCGCGCGGCGTTTTGTGGCAATGCAGTACGTGTCAGCGGCACGTGGTGACTGTCGCATCGGCTGTCGGTGGCTGGAATCGTGAAAAAAGTAATTTGCACATATGCTCGAGTCCTTCTGGATTACATCATTATCTTATTTTTTGATGAAACTGTTTCTGGCGCTTTCATTTGTGTATCGATGACTTCCCCACTCGTTACATCGACATTTTCATTCTAAATCATTCAAGTTTTCGTTATGCGTTTCTTGTCGTACGACACGTGCGTGTTTGAAACATTTTCTACTGCTTGATCACGCGCGCGCGCGCGCGCGCACGAGCGTGTATGATGTGTGTGTGTGTCTATACATATATACAATATATACTATCAATATATACTATCTAGTAAGTAAGAACCCTATTAGAACATTCCAACATCACAGCATTGTTGCAATGTTGCCGAAATATTTCAAGACGTTTCTTGCTTACTGGAGAGTTTGTTCTAGAAAGTCCAAGTTATTTTTCTTTCGATTGTCATTACCTAGACAAATATCTATGCTAATGTCAACTTTTATATAATGAAGAACCTAATTTACTCTATATTTTTAAATATTTAGATAATTCAAATCTATATTTTTCTTTATATGCAAGCAATGAAAAGCCTTCAGATTTATTGATATCTCAACAAATTAACTAAATCTATTTCAGACATAGGAAGAATAGTGCAGCCACATAGAGCCATACATCTAACAAATAGATTGTTAAAACGTAACTATTATGAAATCCTGGGTGTTTCCAAGAATGCCTCAGCAAAAGACATAAAAAAGGCATATTATCAGCTTGCTAAAAAATATCATCCTGACACAAATAAAAGAGATCCAGATGCCAATCAAAAATTTCAAGAAGTTTCTGAAGCATATGAAGTATTAAGTGATGATACTAAGAGAAAAGAATATGATACATGGGGAGCAACCTCGGAGCAAATGGGTATGGGAATGGGTCAGAGTCAGAAGTCCAAGAGTTACAATCAGCATTGGCAGTACAGATCTACCATTAATGCCGAGGAATTGTTTAGAAAAATATTTGGCGATGCTGGATTCCAAAGTGGAGCTTTCAATGATTTTGAAGACTTTTCAGAATCAAAATATGGTTTTGGAGCAGCTCAAGAGGTGATCAAATGTGACTTTATATTTCCTGATTATTGCAATATATAAATAATACTTCTCTTATTACAGGTGATAATGAATTTAACCTTTTCCCAAGCTGCTAGAGGTGTGAATAAGGATATTAATGTGAATGTAATAGACACTTGTCCGAAATGTGGTGGTTCACGTTGTGAACTAGGAACTAAACCGGTAAGATGCCAGTATTGCAATGGTACTGGAATGGAAACAATAAGCACTGGTCCTTTTGTAATGAGTTCGACTTGTCGATACTGTCAAGGCACGAAGATGCACATCAAGTTCCCTTGCACAGAATGTAACGCAAAAGGACAAACGGTACATATCTATTTCTTGATTTTATCCATATATCGCTTGATTATCTACCTCGTCTATCATTATTACATTAATTAGTATGTTTTGATTGCATTTTTATAGGTACAACGTAAGAAAATAACAGTGCCAGTTCCAGCTGGAGTAGAGGATGGTCAAACGATTCGTATGGCAATAGGCAAGAAAGAGATATTTGTAACATTCCGTGTGGAGAAATCTCGATATTTTCGCCGTGACGGGCCCGACGTGCACACTGATGCCGAAGTCTCACTAGCACAGGCAGTGCTAGGTGGTACAATACGAGTGGAGGGAGTGTACGAACATCAGACTATACAAATAATGCCAGGTACATCGTCCCACACGCGAATCCGTTTAAACAGCAAGGGATTGAAAAAGGTCGATGGGCTGGGTTACGGTGATCATTATGTAAACATAAAGATTATTGTGCCGAAACAATTGACGGATAAGCAGCGAGCGTTACTTCAAGCGTTCGCCGAACTTGAGACCAATACTCCCGGCAGTATACATGGTGTAACATATAAAACAGATGGTAAGAATAAATGATAAAATCTAAATTATTATTTTTAATGTATTTCAAGTATTCTATAGACATGAATATTTGTACTTGTAACGTCGAATATTTAATGCTACTGCAAAATATCATTGCACTAGCGTACCTTTATTAGATTATGTATCGCTTGAGTTTTCCCCTGTGTACCTGCTATTACTAATTAAATAAAATCATATTAAAATATTACAAATGCGTTTCATTGACGTTTTTCGAAATGAAATGAAAAAATTCTCGTACAAAATTTTTGCGATAACAGAAATTTGCGTGAAATGTTAATATGTAACTAATTCAATGTAAGATACATATTTTTAAATAAAGTCTCTTTCCTTAGTAGCTTCAATATTTTTTCTAGGCATGGCAAATCCAAAGGTGCAAACTCAAGCGAAACAAGAAGTCCAAAATGATCAAAATGACGGTCTACTTACAAAAATTAAAAAAGCTATATTTGGATAAAGAATACATTGTAAGTAGAACTAGGCAGAACATAATTTTATATCTGTGATATATTTATTGTGATATATACAAGTACACTCTATAATTATAACTTGGATAAATCTCAATATTTTTTTCCACATATATATATAATGGGATTGTAAATTCATTACAATTTTCTAATTGTTTCTGACCCAACTCCAAAACATTTTCGAGAAATAGATTCTTTGTAGTTTTAATCGATTATTTTGATAAAAATATCACGCGATGAGAATTATTTACTGTAATTTTTACGTTACTACTATAAAATATCCATAAAACCAATTATTAAACTTGTATAGCCTGATAAATTTTATGAGTTTTAATTTCATATATAATATATATCGTAACAAAAGATTATTTTTAAAAAATGCCGATACATTTTATTCGCAGGTACGAAAGAGTGTTATTCAGGTCCATTGCACTTGGTGGAATCTATACGAATAGCACTAGGAAATACATCTAACTTAGGAAATCACGACAACCAGTCTTCATCTTCTGAGTCCGAAAATCCAGGAGATAAACCTCTTAATAATAAGTCCGTACATACCAAAGATACGTCGGACGTCGATAGCAAAAATGATACTAACACTGGAATGCAACGACAAAAAATGCCCCAGTAATCAAGGGCTTTAAAACAATCTGTAGAGAACTAGAGAATGCTGCTCGCGTCGTTACTGATAAATAAATTCTAATTCGCACTAGCATCATCATGAAAGTTTTTGGTCCTGAAATTATTACACTTATTAGTAAACTTTCGATCAAGTTGTACAAGTATTGTTACGAGTAAATAATGCCAGTCTGATGTCGCTTAGGTAACATATAGCAGCTGTACAGTCGTATCATAGCGTACAAGAGTTTGTCTTTATTACACATCTTATTTAAATAAAATATACATGAAGCTAGATATAACCATTATTTGTCATCTTAATCAAGATGTATATAAAATAAATTTTCTGCAACATGTATCCTTTTGCATATACATGAAAAATGAATTCACATTTTCTTGTGCAGGTTCTCTGATCTGTTTTTCTTTTACACACATACACACATACACACATGCATGCACATACACGTTACATTAAAACGTTACGTTAAATAAATATTGAATGTAAATTGTACAAAAAAATGTGGTTATAAAAATAGCCTATCTAGTTTAACTATGTAACTTACGCGTTTTATTTTGCGAAATAAAAATTATACATTTAAAACATACATATTTACATGATTTTTTTTAAATTGTGTTAAAAATAATTACAAATAATTTATAAGTCAAGAATAAGTTGTAACTATAAACTATAAAATCTTTTAGAATGCTTAAGAATCATCTGTGTATACACGCAATTCATCATTATTGCGTTTATCATATATTCTAATACAATCACAATCATTATTTGTTAACAAAGTTGATAAAAAATAAATATGATAAATGCAATAAATGAATTGCGTATATATACAGATGGTTCTTAAGTATTCTAAAAGATTTTAAAGAGTGATACTTTTCATTAAGTGCACACAATATTACATTCTTGATATTCATCAATGTTAAAAAAAATGAAAACAGATACGATTATCGTGTTACATTGTATTTAAGACAAAAATTTCATATAACTTTATATCTAAAACGATTTAAAAAATATAGGGTATCAAATTTGAAGGAAAAATTTCATTTTTTCACAAATTTCGAAAACCACTCGGAATATTTTTATATCCTTGAAATACACATAAAGTTTTAATCATCATCAAAATGATCTGGAGGATTAAAAAATTTTTTTTCTTTTAATACTTTATATCTTTGAAATTACATCGTCTTATATGATCATATAGTTTTTATCTTGAATTAAAATGTGAAGAGGATGATAAGTAAATTAAACATATTAATCTTTCGTCAATAGGCCATACTTGAGTCCAATGTTTGTAAGATTTTGCGTTGCTGATACTCTTAATATAGCTACCATTATCGCCGCGATAGTAACAGCGCCTTCTAAATACAGACCGTACAGTATTCGTACGTAACCGACGATAGTAGAGAGACCGCCTGCCGCAGTGAAGTCTAACGGAAACAGCAGACTCGCCGCGATCGGTCTCGATCGCGCTATGCCGAAGCATAGTACTCCCAAAACGTAGTATATGACTACAATAAAAATAAAGTATAAACGAGGATAGCAATAATTATAGTCGAAACAAATTTTTATAGAGATTCGTGATAAAAATTTTACCTGTGCCAACAAATGACAATATTTGGATCCATTTCGGCATATGTTTGGAATAACTCGATTCTTCACTGTTGAGTTGCACACCTTGTCTGGTAAGCGCATACTTTTGTAAGCGAAAAGCCACCATGAGACCGAAATTCAATATAAGAAGGAAATGGGCAGGAATACCGATAGCGGCGAAAATCACTCCTACTGTGCGGCCAGCGGTTGTTCGCGGAACAGGTGCCCCAAAACCTGTAAAATTGAAAAAATATTTAAGAGAAAATAAAACACAGTATAATTTTAAGAATGAAAAGGTTTACATATAATTATCTAAGAATTAATTCTAAATTAATTAAATATTAGTCCAAATTAATTAACATACCTAAAGTGGTAATTAACGATATGGCGAATAATACACAACCGGGAAATGTCCACAGCTGTCCGCTATTACCACCCTCGCCATAGCCGGAACTAACAGCAATCAAGAGGAGTTGTTCATGTTTGGTAACATATTGCTGGACTTTATCGCTCCATAATGGCTCCATATCCTGATCCTGTTCCGTCCGCAATTGCCGCAACTCTGTCGCCAAGCCAACTGCTAAATCCTTCTGCATGTTCTTCAGCGACACGACCTGTTCGCGCTCACGAGGTCCTTCCGTGGCGCAAAACGCCGCCGCACCTGCTACCATCCATATCACAAGTAACCAAAGAAGACCTACGATAAATTATAAATTAATTAAATTCAAATGATAAATTCTTAAGCGGTATGTAAAATTTAAATTTATAGTTCGTACCCAATTGCGATAACAACAATCGTCCCAAAAATCTCAGATATTTTCTAAATCTCGAGACCTTCGAAGAATTTCCATTATCCTCTTCGATATCTCTGAGAGATGGCAGAATCCTTAATCGTAGAGGTAAACCTTCTATGGTCTGGACAGTTACGGACTTTGTCCATTTTGTCCGTATTATACCGTTTTTTAAATGAGGTGAAATCTCGGAAGATATTGTAGTAGGTGTATCCGTAATATCTATTTTTAATCACATTTATATACGAGCAAAAACTCATAATGATATATAAGACATTTTTTATAGTTTTATATATAGTATTCAAAGAAATATCGAAACTTTTTTTAAAGTTTGAAGTATCACACAATATATTTTAAGTTAAATAATAATTGTTTTTTAATTACGAAAGAAAATATTAATTCGAATTTTCTAGTTTACGATAATAGCTTTGTATTAGCAAAACATGCTGTAATCGATTTTGTGTGAAACTTTTGTTAGTAATAATTTAAGTAAGTATGCTGCAAAAGTACATACTGTCTCCTCCTGCGTATCTAACTACTATGTTACGTGATATAACGAATATACTTTTTTTTTCAATATCTTTACAAATTGTTTATGACATGAATATTATAATAGATATTCATCACTTGAAAATATTTCTTGCAAGTTATTTATAAAATATAATATATTTATATTTTTCTTGCATTATTACTTCAATTTTTAATATTTCATTTCTATTGTATTAAATACAAAGATTTCTACCAATTAAAATGCATGGTTTTAAAAAATTGAAATAACATTTACCGATGCCGCAAACGACGTCGTCATCGTCCTCTTCATATTTTTTCGCGCGATGCTCCATCATCCTCTTGCAAAGTTCAGAAATGCGACGAGGTGCAGCATCCTTGACGAGGACCGCGGTCTTGATTCGTGGATGGATTAAGTTCCTGCAGACGCGACGTCGCTTCCTGGTGCCCGAGGGGGATCGCAAAGGTACGGCATATCGTTCGTGCACGGATGCAGCAACGAATACCGGAACACGTGGTAGCGTCGCGACGCTTGGAACGTCACTGAGAGTCGGTGTCGCGACACCTCCAATGGTCGGTGGTTGTGGAAAAAGAGGTACATCCATCGGCTAAGGTCAAGATAAGCCACACTATAGCCATTGTAAACTCTACAATCGCGTTTAACGATCTCTCGGTCGCGATTATACAATCGTACATATTTCATACAACATCGAGAAGAAAGCTACACACCTTCGCTTTAATATGTATATATTGACTTTCCGAGAGATTTTTCTTAATTATAAATAACGTAGTACGAGTACTTATTGAATTGATTCATCCCGCAAAACAGCAAGTTTTCTTTCAGTATTTCGAAATCTTTACGCTCTACTGAATTCTTTATTTGAGTGTAGGCTTTGAACTCAATAATTTTATGCGAAACGAATTTATGTTATGTTATGTTATGATCTTATATTTTCATCTTGTGTACGACAACGATATTTATATTACATGTTTATTTTCAATCAGTCAAAGTGTGCCAGATATCAATCATCATACAGGTACTTATAGATATTAGTATTTCATTTGCGGATAAATGCGACTATCCTATCTTGATGAAATTTTCCCTCATAACAACTTTAATTTACGTATTCCTTGTGGAGTTTTTTGCTTATTTATAAGCATGTACATAAGAGTTGGATCGATGAGAGGTTTGCATTTTATAGAAACATGCTTTATGTTCCATTAATAATACTGCTACGCTGTTGAATATATAATATACTAAATTATGATGGCAATGTTTAACTTGATAATCTACACGTGTGTCATCGTACATTTCACAGCTATAACTCACGAATCATCTCTGCATTATTGATATATTTCTTAATTATGTATTCATAAACATATATTTGTCTAACCAACGGCAACATATATAGTAATCGGATGGATAAAGTACAGAAAAAAAAGAGAAATAAGCAGAGTTACAAACATAGCGACGATTCGATGTCTCAGAGACTTTCGAAACTACTGACTTCATTCTGTGAAGCGAAATCTTCGTGCATTCGACGCGTTGCACCGAACCGGAAGAAATATGATGTATGTATACATATATCTCTTCTGCGAACCAAAATTAGCTAACGCGGCCTTGGAATCAATGACGGCAATCTTAAGCGATTCTCGTATCGCCTTTCTGTCTATAACTAATTGCACACGTGTCCTATCTTTGATTAGACATGCTCTTACGATGGATCCTGCGTGATCGCGTGCGTAGTAAAACTTGCCCCCGTTCGATATTCGTAGTTCGCAACCACGATAGGGTTGTTATAATAATACGTCACGCGATATGCCAATTTATAGTCGACTCCAATAATACACGACAATCAGCTGTAGCTCGGATTAATTAAAAATCATAATAAATATATGGGTAACACGTTTTATAAATTTATTTCACTCTTCCAATACAATTTTTATGCTCATCGCACAAACATCATCTACTTACAACATATATCTTCCAAATAAGCTAGTAAACGCTCTCTTATTGAATTATCAATCATTTGACCTTGTTGACCATCTGTCAACATTGTCCAATGCTTGATTGAATATTCTATTGTATAATCATGCGATGATCTTATATATATATATATATATATATGTAGATTCGAATTTCCGATATACATGTAAAAATTGTTTTTTATGTTAAAAGAAGGGAAATAGAAAAAAATAAAATATGTTCTATTATAGTGGAAATAAAGAATCATTATAAAATCATTAAGTTACGAGAAGACGAAATCTAGGTTGAAATCTTACATATTATATAATGGCGCCATTCTTTCTGCTCCGCTTGCAATTACGACTCTACATCTCGGCCCGCGTGTGTTGTATCCTCACAATTCGCCAACGCGTTTGCGCGGTATCGATCCCCGATACCTCGCAGTCTGCTGCATCTCCTCGACAAACGGCATGTCGTGCCAGTTTGACAGCGGATGTTCCTCGGAGGACCCGCCATTTGCATTTGTAATATGGAACATCGTTCCACCGTTCTCGATCGACGAGGAGATCGGGGAATAACCAAGGTGCGTTTAGACAGGCTGGTCATTGCTAACTTGTCAATTTTAACTTCACTTGCGTGCTAAATGCCTATTAACTCTTCAAAATTGCTCCATGTTGCTAAAAATATGACAATAATTGAATGCCAATACAATAGAATGAATGAGCCTTTTTAGCCTTGCGCTGCAAGTGTCTTCCTTAAATTCTGGAAAGATAAATTTCAGATTTATCAAATAATATCAACTTGAATTAGGTTGCAGAAGAATTAATGATTGATTGCCTCGTGCGTTTTAATCTTTAACTATTTATAGACTATTTATAGATGAAGTAGACAGAAAGATTACTTTTGCATCAAGTTAATTAGATTCTGAATGTATTCTCTCTCTCTCTCTCTTTCTCTCTCTTTCTCTCTCTCTCAGAGAAAGCGATGCGCAGCCTCGCTCGCAAGCTACTAGTATGGCCCACGACGTTGGTGCTGTCTCTCCTGGCCTTCCGTCTGCTATTCGGCCGAGATTTTCGATTGCCAACGACGACGCTCGTTTTTCGCGATGACGGTGATATCTCCACGTTGGATAACAACCATATAAATTCGCAGCAGGACGTTGGTCCACCAGGACCACTCGTCTATGCAGCGGGCATGTACATGGCAGGTCAGCGACCTCGCAATGAAAGTGCCTGCAGATGGTACCATGGCTTGCCGGATGTCCTCTCTTATCCATCATCCAGACTCACGTGGAGCTTCGAAATCGGCGAGAAGAGTCCCTACAGGTAGAGATCAATCGTCTACTGTCATCTACAAAAGATCATCGTTGTTTTTCTTCTTATATTTAATTCGGCTTACAACTAAAAGACTGACATTGAAATAAAACTATCAACCGGAAAGTGGTACTCAACATAAAAAAACGGAGCACGGAGAAAAAAGTTTGCTGGCACAGCATACTTTATGCTGTCGTAGCAGATTTTCTTAATCGTCATATTAACAGAAAGATTATTGTTTTAGGCGCGCCTGATTGCACCAACGTTGCTTTGATTTAAGCGAGGCGTGAAACTCTCTCTATCTCTTTCTCTCTTTTGGCTTTACAGAGAGAAAATGAAGCCTATTCTACAATGTATTTTTTGTTTCATGTTTTTTGCTATTTTTTACATCTTATCTTTTTGCTTCTTATCAGGTTTTTTTATTTTATGTCGCCCGAGATAAAACTTAACGAACTTCAAAAGAAACAAAAAAATAGAGACACAATTGTCGATAAAACGATTGCAAAAGAGAAAAAAGCAAAAGATAAAAGACTTGAAAGTTTTAAACTTCGTTTAAAATTAAAGAGTAACATTGGTGCAACTGGAAGGAGGGGGGGGGGCTTACTGATCTAATTTGATAAATAATTTTCTTGAATATTTGCTGCAATACGTACCCCCGAGGGAACACCCCTGCCCCTCAGGCCCCCCGGAGGTGGCCGGATCTCCGAGAGAACTTAATATTTTATCTCAAATTAAATTTATTCTAGCTGATCATTCATATCTCTACAAGCAAATTTATGCAGCAATATCCTTCTACTTTAATAATAAAATTAGTTAAACATTGGACGATATATATAGTATAGTATATATATATATATATATATATATATATATATATA
>NW_012130118.1:1172837-1174662 GCF_000143395.1 Atta cephalotes | reverse complement strand
TATATATATAGTATATATATATATATATATATATATATATATATATATATCCTATAGTAGGAGTCTTTGCTATTCGGTCGCTTTCGCGTTGAATGTATCATGCGATGATTTTGCTGCGATAGCGAAATTTTTTTTCTTTGTGCAGGGTTCTACCATTCGTGTTGCTTGGTGCCATTGAAGCGACAGACAGTTTACCCCAAGTCACGCTGTCCACACACGCCACCGCCGATCAGGTTTACGGAATCGTGGAACTCGCCAGACGGTGGGAAGGACCGCTCAGTCTGGCGGTATTTGCACCAGGCCTCGACGCCGGCCTCGCTGTCGTTCAGCTTGATCGAGCCTGTCGTTGCGAGCCTGCCATGTACAAGGTCTCCTCAACTTCCTTGTCACGATCGCGAATCTCTTACCAATTAGTACAATGCTATGCTCGACCCTCAAAGTTTTCATGCTTTCGTTATAATAATGCGAGAACTCGGGAATCTGTGCTTTTAGATCACTTATATATATATAATATAAAAAAAAATTACAACACTTTATTATCGTACAAGAGAGTAATGTATAAGGCACAATATTGTGTACATGGAATGCACATAATTTAGCTTTCTTTTTTTATGTTTCTTACACATTGTGTTTTAATTTAATATTGTACATTTCTTAAAATAATTTTCTAGTAACGCAAAATTATTCATGTGACAAAGTAATATGATGAAATATGTTGTGTGATAGTAAATAGACGCAAATTCCGTTATCAAAATGCTTGTTTGTGATTAGTATAATCATTCTAATCTATAATGCAGAATATAAATCGTCTTAATTAATTAAGATTATTAAAACTGATTAAGAATGTATAAATGGTAAATCATAGAAGTATCGTATATACTTATACTTGTATAATACTCCGTATTTTACGATTACAGTTTATCTAATTAACGTATTAAATGATACAAAATATCTCTAATAAATTTATAAAGATAAAAGTTTAACACAATATAAATGATTATTTCAAAATTTATTATTAATTTATGATCTGTTATTCAATAACTTTAACAATCAGATATGAATGATTTAAGAATCAGATATTTAATTCGTGTGAATAGCGTTACTCTTCAATCTTCAATTAGCTTAATATAAAATTCTGTTATTCAGAATACTTTATCCTTATGATTTTATAGGTCAATGTATAATATATTTATAACATTTTTGATATAACATTTTTTACCTCTATATATTTTGGATACAATATCATGTCTTTGTTGTCCTTCCGCCCTTTTCTCGTATATTATACGATGTACATAAAATTCGCATTCATTATATCCTTTTTATTTAATGACCACATGATACAATGCAACACATGATACAATTGCAGGTTTCCGTCCATCTGGTGTTTCCGGCCGGTCGACCGCCCGCCCTGAGTGCAATCAGTCGTATACAGGGTGATTGCGCTGCCTCTGATCTTCAATGGCGGCAGGCCGAGACCGAGAGGCGGAAGAGGAGAATGACATATCCCATCAACGTCACCCGGAATGTAGCGAGAGCGATGGCGAACACATCTCGCGTGCTTGTGTCAGATATCGAGCTGTTACCGAGTGGGCGATTGGCTTCCGACTTCATGGAGATGGTGCACCAAAAACCGCCCAAGCACGGTGTAGTCTTCGTTGTGCCTGTATTCGAAATAGAATCCAATGAACAGCCGCCGGCGACGAAGCGCGAACTGCTCGCCGCCTGCCGTGCCGGCTTGGCGGTATATTTTCATAGGTATATACACACACACACACACACACACACACACACACACACACACACACACACACACACACACACACAC
>NW_012130118.1:1165384-1171321 GCF_000143395.1 Atta cephalotes | reverse complement strand
GTGTGTGTGTGTGTGTGTGTGTGTGTGTGTGTGTGTGTGTGTGTGTGTGTGTGTGTGTGTGTGTGTGTGTATACAGGATTTATGTCTCCACATATCTTGAATGTCCTAAATTTGAAATCGTTGACACGCGTCAACTAAGTCAACTTTCTCTCATGTTTCGTAAAAATTGAATAAAATATTCATATTGAAACTACAATGTATGTTCAATAACGGGACAAGATGCCCTCTCGCAGGTTTGTCTGTCCACACTGCCAGCGATTTCCTGGGCTGACCAGATGGTTGATTAGACCAGATCCGGGTAGGATCCGACCGCTTATCGTTACCAGAAGGGAATATCCGCATCACAGATGGGAACCACTCTTCATTGGCACGCGCGATGATCCGCTCTACACAGAGGAAATGTCCTGGGAAGGCAAGCAAGATAAGATGGCCCAGGTATAAGACAATTTCCTTTAAAGAATTATTTCTAATAAAATAGTTGCAAAAGTTTACTTGCATCATTCTCTAATATGCATTTCCAATGTAGATTAACTTATCTAATCTAAATTCAATCTTAATTATTTTTCATCTTTTTCTAATTCTAAGAATTAGAAAAAATTAAAAATTAGTTAAATCACGATTAAAATAAATCTATATTGAGATAAAAATGAGCATAAAAAATACAGCACAGAATCATTCCAATAATATTGCAATAACATTGCAGCAATTAATATTGTTGCAAGTTTTATGCTGTATAGGAAGTAGATTTATCTAAAGTATAATAATTATTCATAGCTTTTCACTATTAATATCTTACTTGCAAGATCCTATGTATCTTTTAAGGTCTCTATTTCTTATTTCATATAGATGTTCGAGATGTGTCTTTTGAATTATCGTCTGGTCGTGCTCGATGGTGCCTTTTTAGTGCATACTCCGGGAATCAAACGAAAAACACGCAAAATCAATACAGCCACACAAGAGTTCTTCCGGTCACATGAAAGAAGAAATGCGAGGATTTATCAACGTGTGATAAAGCGTCTAATTAAGCAATATCCGATCAATCGTAGATGCGCGCACTGATATATATTCGCCGCGTGATCTCGGCGCGATAATTAGTCTTCTTGAAAAAAGAAGAGATAAAGAGAGACATGTGCGGTGCCTGTATCCATATACAATAGAAAAATATTTTTCGGTGATGTCGAATTTTATATTAGACTTAGAAATGGTTGCAAGTTGGCACCGATTGCTTTTTCATAGCAAAAATAAAGGTTTTTTTTACTAAAAAAAAAATGATTTTTTTTTTTAAAACGAAGCATACTTCTATAATTTTTCCTTCTAATTAAACAAAACTTTTATGATTTTTTAAATTAAATATTAAAAATTTCAATCAAAATTTGATTAACTTTATCAATAATTAATTAATTTAGTTAATATAAGAGATGCTTATAAAAATTCTAATTGTATAATTCGTTTATTTTAATCTAATATTTCTTCTCACTTCGAATTAATAATTCTATTCATATTAATAAAATCCTATAGATATTTTTCAATAAATTGATTAAGTTAATCAGTTCAATAAATTGCTGTTAATTTAATCAGAATTGCTTAAAATAAATTGTTAATTATATATTCCTTGTAATTTTGTCTTGTTAGGCAACAAGAAAACAATAATTTTAATTATATTAACAAAATAGTGTAAAATAGATATGTCTTGATAACAGATAGAATTGCTTTTTTATATGATTTATCGTTTTTAATCTAATCTTGTTTCAAATAGTCTTAACAAGAAATTATAATTGTCTTTGTCAAAATAATAACGTAGACAATACCTGATAAATTAATTAAAATTTGCCGATTAATTAAAATCAATATTAAAGTTTAACCTCACCAGTTGTGCACCTAAATGCTCCCCAGTTATCATTTTATCATTTATTTTTCGCAATAAATTATTTACAATTTTTGAAATATTTACATCAAATTATTAACATTTTTCTAAAATGTTTTTAATTAAACAAAATACAGCTTTAACGTTTAATTAAAATTTGAAAACTTTCGATTAAAATCGATTGATTAACTTTATTGCAAGTTAATTTAGTCATAAAGTACAAGATACATTTATTAACATTAGTATTATTAAATTTCGTGTCAATTTAATATGTGAGATTATCATATTATACTACTCTAAGTTCAATTCATGATTGCGTTTCAAGACTGAAAAATTTCGGTGTGTGGTTTACAGAATTGAATATAATAAGTATTTTGTATAATCAAAGTTCTTAACATTTTAATTTAAAAAATATAAACGCTATGTTTATAATTAAAAGCATCTTAAAAACTGCGAAATAATTTATTGCGAAAAGTAATTATATGTATATAAATAATTCACACTGAATATTTAAGATTCACTTTGACCGAAAATAGCATTATTTCTTTTAATTCAATTTCTTTATTTAATATTATGTAAATAACAAGAATAAAATAATAAAATCTGAATAATTCAATTTAAAAATAATTCAATTTTTTTCAAAAACCAGTAATAACAGCTATTTATTATAGTTCCTATGAACAAGCCTTTTACCTGCATAATACATTATAAGAGAAAGAATAGTATCAGAGAAAAACTTTCTGATAGTGTTATTGAACAATGTCTTTAGTTTAGATATAGCAATTTAAATTTCAAAGTGAAGCAGTGATGAAGGAAATTTGCAAAAATACAAGGAGATAAAAATAGCTCCTATATTATAGTAGTGTATACTCTGAAGAGATATAAACAGAAGAAAATATAATGAAACAGCTATTTGTAATAATTCAGACAAAATATTCAAAATCAAAATATGAGACGTTTTTGGCATCTAGAAAACATCTTATCTTTCAATATTGGGTTTTGTATTGTCTGGAGTTTCAAATGGCCGCGTTGAGATAGGTAAGCCGCTATTGGTCGCCGTAACCGTCTAACGGGAAGTCAATGACCAATAGCGTTCTAAATCAGTTGTAACGATCTGCTTTTCTAGAGTGCCTTTTAGAGCAGATATTCTGATCGCCATTCGTATTTATTGTATATCATCTCAAGTTCGTACGTTTGGTAATTTCCACGAAAAATCATTCAAAAAATGCATTTCATCAACATAGTGGTATAACAATAAACAACAATCACTCATAGAGTAAATCCTGTGAAATCGGAAGAGTAAATCTCCGTTGCCATTCGTCGATTAATCGTATGATTTATAATCATAGTCGTGGTCGTTCGATGAGTCATCGGTAACCTCGACAGCTTTTTTCCTCCTCCCCTTCCTACATGACAGAAATTGTGTGTAATTTATAGTTTAATTAGTCACATAATAATAATAATAATAATGATACATAAACATAGTGAAATCATGGAAAGTTGAGCTAATAAAGTAGAGCTAATCAGTGTTGTTTTATCAGGTCACTGAGACTCGATTGCACCAACGTTACATCAACTTGCCAGCTCAACTCAATTTAAAAATTTTGTAAAAATATATATTCCCACTTCCTGTATGCAGAATTGCACTGTTATACAATAGAATTTTTTAATTATACACTAATGTAAAATTTCAACGATATAATAATTTCTGCAATTTACAAGCGTAAATAACTTCACGAAAAAATCTCAAATTTTTTTCACGAAACACATGTCTCATATTTTTTATCTGTAGAATGTTAGCAAATTAAAAAAAAATTGTAATGACGGTTTCAAAGATGCCCGATTTGGCGTGAAATGCCTCACCTGTTAGATTGAGAGAGAAAATTATCTTTTGCTTTCTGTAATTATATAATATTTAGATTTAATGCAGTCCTACAATAAAAATAATGGTTATAGGGTCTTAGATCATAGAAAATTAACCAATCATAATCAAATAATTGAGAATAATAATTAATGAGAAGAGAAGAATAATTGACAATAATTGATCAATTTTCTGCGACTTGAGATCCTATGACTGCTACGATTTAATTATTGTAGACACCGTATTATAAATACTCGAATAAAGTTTTGAAAATTTTCTCTCCGAATAGAATATATTTATGTATTTTGTAGTTTGCATTATTAAAAAACCTTTCATTCATTTTCAAAAACCTTACAATCTTTCGATGGTTCTTAAAACTTAAAACTTTCCAATGGAACAACACTGGAGCTAATACCGAATTGGGCTGAATAAGGCTGAAAGCTGAAGTACCCGAGAAAGAGTAAGGGGCTACGAACAATAAAAGGAGCAGACAACATAGAACAAGAATTTCCTAAAAATCTATCAGAAATCATGTGGAATACACAGTTTCTGATAGATTGAAATTCTTATTTTCTGTTTCTTTTATTATGTGGAGCCTCTAACAGAGCGTTGCTGATTCTATGGAGGCTTATGTAAAAAAAAACAGAGCGAACAATAGGAGAAAGAGAGAGGGAGAATTCCCACTATACTACAAGTCGCGACTGACGAGATCGGAAATGATCGGACATGCCCGTTTTTGCCGGTGCACGCCTCTCGAGTCTCGTCGGATAGGAACTCACGCCACACCACACACCACCATAAATACCGTACACACTGCGGAATCGTGCGGTGAAGTAATCGTTAGTTACGAGTGTTTCGTCTCTGATCACTCGTGCGGCGCCGGTGGCAGTGTGGAGTGTGGTAGTGTGTTGGCCGGTGTTGCGTGGTGTGACGTGACTATCAGAGCGAGCAGAAATAGTCACGCGGTCAAATAGTAGGTTCATTCGTTTATTATCTTGAATAATATTAATTATAAATGCTCCTTTCGAAATAGTTAGTGAAATACTGATAGCAGCAAGTCGTAATGATAGCAAGACTTAGACCCAGCACTTATGAAGCATACACGGCTTTGCCGGTTTTAACTGCCATTATCGTAAGACATTGATGAGATCGCCCAGTCGCCTTATCGTCATTGTCGCCCTTCTCATTCAGACGATAATCGGAGCGGCATTCCGACTAATTCCAATAGCGCACGCGCGCGTTAGCGGTTAGTCTACACTCTTGACTCTATAGGAACAGCCAAAACGGCGCAGCCCGTGGCACGAGTAGTACGAGCAGTACAATACGCGCGTTTTCGCCTCATTACAGTCACTACTCTCGATATTATCCTCCGTCCGGTGGCACGTTTCAGATCGCGCTGTACATGCCGAAGCCAAAGCGGCCACAGTTGTTCCGGGTAAGTACGTGAAGTACGTGCGTGTCTCTGTCTTCTTAACGAGATCCATCTCATGTCGTCTTTTCTCTCTCTCTCTCTCTCTCTCTCTCGCTTTGCATGCTATTCATATGCATGTATCTTTTCTTCCTACTCTTTGACTCAATTGTATTAGTACAGCAACGATAGTATGAATGATTTATGTTGTTTAATTTCAGTAGCTTGATATCATAATTTTTTTAACTTTTTCTTTGTCATTGAACATTCTTATTTGTTGATAAGTTCTCTCTAATTATTAATGTAAAACTATTATTTATAATATATGTTATTAGAGTGGTTTCTACTACTCCTATTCTTAGACGTCTTTTCTTATCAAGGATATTTGTTTGCAGAACATAGAGAAATGAATATTTTCCTAAATATATCGGCGACCTTTTGGTCACCACACATTTGGTTACCTCCTAACATTACATGGGAGGATATCAGTCCAAATGCAGACAATAAATATGCTAATTATCAGCATTTAATATATCCGCTGCCTATGGCAATTGTTCTTCTAGGAATAAGATATACTCTTGAAAGGTAAGCTTCCTAGATTTTCTCTTTATTGGTATAAATAAATTTTATAGCTTCTAATTTTATAGCTATCTCAAAATATTAATGCTTTCAATAAACACTGAGTATGATAGTAGACCGATACAACTGAATAAGAAAAGTTATTCAGTCTAAGTTAGATTTTAGCTTAATATTATTTTGATACAAATTTGTGTGTATATATATATATATATATATATATATAGT
>NW_012130118.1:1153410-1165364 GCF_000143395.1 Atta cephalotes | reverse complement strand
GGAAAAATTGTTTTAACATAAAATATCATGTCCTGTACTCCGAATTTGTGAATTTTTGAATCACCATATAATATTAAACATTAAGAAATTATTACATTGAGAAAAATCTTGTTTTAACAACATTATTTAAATTGAAAATAATCTTGTTGATTTATATAACAATAGCGTCAATGAAACAAATAAAAATTTAATTATTAAAACAAAAGTGTCAGTATTTGTTTTATTAATATTGTTATTCAATTAACAAAATTATTTTTAATTAAGATAATGCTATTGATGCAACATCATTTTTTTCAGTGTCTACATTCAGTTTCGTAAACGGCATGTCGATTTTATTTTCGCTCTTGAAATTCTAAACTGAAATTAGGATAATATCACAAATTGAATTGATAACCAATTTAATGATATTGTTAATAAGCATCTTAAAACGCAAAAAAATATTACTTCAATGGGATTTCAATGAAATTCTGAATTTCCTATATTCTGTTACGGATATTTAATAACATGGTAACATTTATCGTGATATCTATTATGATTACTTATTAAGAAAACATTTATTGAAGATACGAGAATTAAACAATTACATTGGCGCACAATTACAGAACTGGATATGTAAATGGATATATAACTGGATATATAAATCAGACTAAAATATTGTTAAGCTAATTGTAAAATCTAGCTCAGATCTCGAATAAGGCTTTTTCCTTACTTTTATTTTCGAAAAAATTAGATTCATGTACATTACTATTGAAAAGCTTACATCAATGAAATTGCAAAATGTATCTAATACATGATAAAAGATTTATGTAAACCTTTAAAGTAATGCATGTATAATTTCAATGTTTAAATAGGTATTGGTTTGCTCCCTTTGGAAAATCGCTTTCTATAAAAAATACTAGGAGCAAAAAGGCAGTATCTAATGAGATATTAGAAAAAGCGTATCTTAGTAAAAAAACCAAGTATAAACAGGTGAGTGACTAATGTAAAAAAATTTAATACTAAATATATATAACTAATATATATAACTAATGATTCATATGACCATTGATCTATATATATATATATATATATGATCATCTAATAATAATTGAATGTTTATACAAAGAAAATTTTTTTATTCATATATTAACACGTTGAATGCCATGTCGTTGGGGATCACTGCTGACCGGCGATGTCAAGATTAATAGAAACACATAATAATTATAAATAAATGTAAATATTTCTAAATTTTAATACAATATGTATCGCATGATAGCAGATTCATGTTGACGCCTTGGGCAAGTTATGTAATATTAACGTGGCATTCAATATATTAAGAAATATCAGGAATGTTAAAAATAATATAAATAGTGTTAATTGATATATATATGTTTTCATGCACATCTACTGTTTGTTACATGAACACTTTGTAATGTATAACTATATGTTTTAAGATTTTGGCATTGGCTAAACAATTAGATTGGTCTGAAAGGCAAGTAGAGAGGTGGCTTCGGTTGCGTCGTTCTCAGGACAAGCCGTCTACTCTTACAAAGTTCTGCGAAAGTTGGTTAGTCATCGTCTTAATTCACTATTTCGTATCGTACATAAATATTACATTGACAAATCATCATACACATGTATGATTTCTTTTCAGTTGGAGATGTTTTTATTATACGTATTCATTCTTCTACGGCCTTGTTGTCCTGTGGGATAAACTGTGGCTTTGGGACATAAAGTATTGTTTTTACAATTATCCCTATCATCCTGTTACCGATGATGTGTGGTGGTATTATATGATATCAATGTCATTTTATTGGGCATTAAGCTTTTCTCAATTCTTTGATGTAAAAAGGAAAGATTTTTGGCAGATGTTTATTCATCACATAGCTACAATTGCACTTATGTGTTTTTCGTGGGTTGGAAATCTAACGAGGATCGGTAGTCTAGTCTTGCTTGTGCATGATTCTGCGGATATACTCTTGGAGGTAAGAATGCTCGAAAGAGAAAAATTATATTCTATATTTTAATTTATATTTTTAATTATTTTTAATTCGCAGGCGGCAAAAATGACCAAATATGCAAATTATCAAAGACTTTGTGACTGTATATTTGCTGCGTTTACAATTCTCTGGATTGTAACGCGTATGGGTGTGTACCCATTTTGGATAATTTATAAGTACGTATTAATATATTTAAATTTTGAGCGATTAAATGCGCAAATTATTTGATACTAATGCCAATCTATTGTATGTTACAGTACATCTATAGAGGCGCCTAAAATAGTACCGATGTTCTTCGCGTATTATATCTTTAATTCTTTATTAATTTTACTACTGTTTCTCCACGCAATTTGGACTTATTTAATCATTCAGATCGCATACCGTGCTTTCAATGCTGGTCAGGTATGTGCTGCTGATTTATATAAATTATCGCGTGCACGTTCATTGGGACATTTTTTTGATATTAATGAACACACATCTATATGCTAATCTTTTCTTCTGGAAAAACTATTACAGATGGAAGGTGATATTCGCAGTAATAGCAGCGACGAAGTATCTGACACTTCGGTCAATAATACTCCCATAAACAGTACCATAAATTACACTAACAAATCAAATTCGAAACCAAAAGCCCACTAACAAGACGCATGCCACATAGGTCTATGTTAAAGATTGATTCCAAGGTAAAAAAATTCATCCGGATGTTTAGTCAGGGCTAATCTTTCTTCCTACAAGTAAAATGAAATCTTGAATACGATTTTAATCTTGTAATCCAAGCTAACGTTAACATACCTATTTAATCTCTCATGAAATTTAAAATGTATACTTTCCTCCTATTTCCCTTTCATAAGTGTTTCTCTTAAAACAGTTCAATGCTTTGTCACAAATATTTGCTTGTGATCCTCTCAAATTTTAAATATATTTGCATTTATATATAAGAATGCATTATATACATATATAAAGACAACGAAAGAAAAAAAACAAGAGAGGATAAATTTTGAAATATCAACAATTCGTTCTCCTAATTCTAACTCCACTTTATTTAAGAATTAATTATAAGTATATATATTTCTTTTTGAACATTTCTTGAACAATTTTTAATGCTTAAGTTAAGATAAAAATGGACCAAAGCCGCCAAGACATTCGGTATCTGACCACCGTTGGTCAGAGTCTAATCGCGTAAATACTTTGAAAACTGTATTTATTTATTTTCTTATACTTTGTGAGCATTACTTAGTGATTCATAAATATAAAAGCAATTCGATTAAAAATAAATCTACTAATTACATACAATTCTCTCTTATTCTATCTCTTGATGCGGAATTAAATTGGGTTAGCGCATAAATCATAATTCACAAATTGCGACGAATTTAGCTTGAGCGCATCACAATTAATGTATTCCACGATGTCTATATATCGCTTGAGCTATTGACAAGAGCAATTTTTGCATTTGTATAAATATATATCAATGAATAAATTTACGTAAATTGTACGTTATGTACTTATGTACGAGTATTCACGAATTGTCAGTATTATTCTTACGTAATACTGGACTCGTACTCGTCTTCGTGTATCTCCAATAAAATTTCTTTACTGATTCTCGGATGCTCTTGTTTTTGCTTCTTTGTTTTTTGTCTCCCTTCCGATGCATATAAAAAAAATAGTGTTAGACACTCCATAACAAATGTCTATCATTTGACAAACAACCAGAACTTTTTCGCTTAGTGAATGCAATTGGACGCACTCAAGTACGTACTGCACATTAAACTAGAGAGCTTCTATAATATTATATCTGTAATATTAAATCGTCGTACACAAATTGATGTAAAGAAGATGACGCATTCAATATCATTTAATAATTTAATATTTTAATAAATATAGAAACGAGAAAGTTAAATCGCTATATCATTTTATTGTGCTGTTAAATAAAATATTTTATAATTATAAGTGCGTTTAATTGATTCGATATAAGGTTCTTGTAGATGGCACTTATGTCACTATTTTTCTATTTTTTTCTCCTTTTTTCTTTATATACATGCGTATATCATTTTTTTAAATATACACAGAACATGCAGTTATGAAGAACAGATCTATGATGATATTTCACCACCATATCAAGACTTCAATCGCCTAATTTTTGATACTTTTTTTTTTTTCAAAAAAGATGAAACAAAATTTTCCTCAGCATGCGATGAGATAAAACCCCACGAGATAAGATATCGCTTACGATCTTTGATGCTGCAACTTTTATTATTTCCAAGTTCATTTGCAATTACAAATTGCACGCGTGATTGTGTCACTAGTTCGGTTCAGCCAACTCTGGCCAACTCTGACCCTAAACCTGAAGTTCCGCCAGGGCCGCCATGCCGCTTCGCCTATTGAGTGCTGAGTAAATTAAAAATAGTAAACATTCCGAGAATAAACATGGCGACACATGATGATGTCAAAGCTTGGAGGAGTTCCGTGCAGATTAGAAGCCGTCAAACTTATCATTCTCACGATATTACGCGATGTGCGTGTTAATGCGTGTTCGTGATTATATAAGTCGATAGCCACGTAGCTTTTCTTTTTTTTCCTGTTATATCCGGCTGCTTATGCAATCTAAGTTCCGTTCCACATCTTCGAAGATACAGTAGTAAGTACAGTACACTTACATTCCACTGACCGACTGACGTCGAACGGAGAGGGGATCGTGACATTGATCTGACATTCAAATTTCAGCCGGTCCATGCCGCGATCACGCTTTTGTTAATTGTGCGTAAGATATCCTGATAAAAATATGGGTGGCAAATGGTCCAGCATGGATCCCTCACAAGTTGAGGTACCAGAGATAAAAACCCTCCTCGAGAGAGATCCATATCTGAAGCAGTACGAGATTGACATTCGACGAAGGTACTTTTATTTATAACAATTTTGTATATAAAGGTTATGCCTGGTTTGCGACGTCCCCCCTAATTCGTTAAAAATATTCTGCTAATATTACATTACCTTTCCAGGTATGCCCTGTTTAAGGATTATGTTGAAAAAATAGAAGAGGGAGATGGAGACCTTAGGCAATTTACTACTGCATATGAGAGCTTTGGTATTCATGTCCAAGATGACAATAGTGTTGTTGCAAAGGAATGGGCACCTGGTGCGCAGGAAGTATTTCTAACTGGAGAGTTTAGTATGCATATTATTTTCTTATGATTATATTAATATATTTAATATTCAATTAGGATTATCTTTAATTAGTATAACTATTTCGTTGTATAGATAATTGGCAAAAAACTGCTACACCATATAAAAAATTAGAATATGGCAAGTGGGAATTGCATTTGCCTCCGAATGCAGATGGCAGTTGTCCTTTGAAGCACAACTCTGAAATAAAGCTCATTATCAAAAGTCACAATAATGAGCTTCTTGAAAGATTGAGTCCCTGGGCAACTTATGTAACACAGAAACCGGATAAATCTGAAGGAACTACTTACAAACAACGTATATGGCATCCAGAAAATGTATTGGATAATTATCACTAGAAGTGCTTCTGGCATGTGACAAAGAGATTTATAATGCTTCCTTTCCAGACATACAAGTTCAAACATCCCAAACCAAAGAAACCAGAGAGTCTTAGAATTTATGAATGTCATATTGGAATTGGTACCCAGGAATGTCGCGTTGGCACCTACTTGGAATTTGCTAGGGATGTGATACCACGGATTGTAAAGCAAGGATACAACACGATACAAGTAATGGCGATCATGGAGCACGCTTATTATGCTAGTTTTGGATATCAGGTTGTGTTATTTATATACACAATTGTAAAATTAATTATATAATCATGTATACAAGTGTTAGCTCTATGTCTTTTATTAAAATCAAAGGTGACTTCCTTCTATGCGGTTTCGTCTCGCTATGGAAATCCAGAAGAGTTAAAAGAGTTAGTGGATGTAGCGCATCAACATGGTCTCTATGTTTTGCTGGATGTAGTACATTCGCATGCTTCCAAAAATACTTTGGACGGACTGAATATGTTTGATAGTACAGACGCATGTTTCTTTCATAGCGGTTCTCGCGGCGAACACTCGCTGTGGGACAGCAGGCTGTTCAATTACGCGGAATACGAGGTACTTCGATTCCTATTATCCAATTTGCGTTGGTACATCGAGGAATATGGTTTTGATGGATTCAGGTACTTAATTTTTTTATAAAAAGATCTAATTACAAAAGTATATGACTTTCATACATAATATAACAAATATTTTATTGAAATTGCAATAATTTGACAGGTTTGATGGTGTCACATCAATGTTGTATCATTCAAGAGGCTTGGGACAAGGTTTCAGTGGTCATTATGATGAATATTATGGTTTGAATGTTGATGTGGAGGGCATAGTGTATTTAATGCTCGCTAACCATATGTTGCATGAAATATATCCCGAAATCGTTACAATTGCTGAAGATGTTAGTGGAATGCCAGGTGTTTGCAGGTACAAGGCTTATAACTTTCGTAAATCAAAGCAGATGAAAATTAATTACATAAATAATTTTATAAATATTTCGCAAAATACCAAAAAGGCCTGTCGCTGAAGGTGGTATGGGATTTGACTACCGATTAGCCATGGCTATTCCTGACAAATGGATTAAATTATTAAAAGAGGTCAAAGATGATGATTGGAAGATTGGGGAGATTTGTTGGACACTCTCCAATCGAAGATGGATGGAGAAAGCGGTCGCTTATTCCGAGTCTCACGATCAGGCTCTCGTTGGTGATAAAACGATTGCATTTTGGCTCATGGATAAGGAAATGTATACGCACATGAGCACTTTGAGTCCACACAGTGAAATCATTTCTCGTGGCATTGCTCTTCACAATCTAATCACATTGATTACGCATGCTTTGGGCGGCGAAGCTTATCTAAACTTCATAGGTGAATAATCAACAAATTAATAATTTTAGATTAATCTCTTACTATATGTGAACAATTGTATCTCGAGATATGCATCAAAATTCATTCAAATTATGATTGAATAAAAATGTAGCAATCAGAGATACTTTGATGTATATTTTACAGGTAATGAGTTTGGTCATCCCGAATGGCTAGATTTTCCGAGAATCGGAAATGCAGACAGCTACCATTATGCCAGACGTCAGTGGAATTTAGTGGATGACGAATTACTGAAGTATAAATACATGAATAATTGGGATCGCGCTGTGAATATGCTCGAAGAGAAGTATGGATGGTTACATGCCCATCCTGTAAGCTTTATAAGTTTTTGTGTTTTTGATCTGTCATTATCTGAGTGATTTTTTTTGACAATAAAGGATTAATAAAATTTAAAGAATCAAGAATGATATTTGAATTTATAGGGCTATGTGAGCTGGAAGCACGAAGATGATAAAGTGATCGTCTTTGACCGAAGTGATCTCACATTCGTCTTTAACTTTCATCCAGTCAAGTCGTTCGCCGATTATCCGGTCGGTGTAAAAAATCCAGGAACATACAAGATCGTTTTGTGTAGTGATGATGAACAATTTGGAGGAGAATGTCGCATAGATACGAATGTGCAACATTTTACGCAACCAGAATCATTTTCTGCATATCAAAACAAAATGATGATCTACATTCCGCGCCGTACAGCAATAGTTTACGCCAAAAATTGGTAATGTATCAACGGTACAATAGATTTTATATTAATACTATTCATAGCAATTAATATTAAAATAAAACTGATTACATTTTAGATGATTAACTACTGTCTCGTGAATGAAGACTGTTTGAAAATTGTATAATGATAAATCATCTATCTAGTAATATTAATAAACGTAGGTATCATATATTTTTGTAAAACAATTCGATAGAATGTCTATATATTTAGGAAATTAAAGAAGAACTATAAAGAAGACTATTGAAGAAGAAAACTATAAAGAAGATAATTGCAATATAAATCCTGAAAAAGGATCTTGTGAGTACAACTAGATTTCTCTTAGAAAAGAATTATAGTAAAATGCTGGTGCATTTAACTTGTTTTCGCAGACATTATCGATCTATTCTAAGTCATTGAATTAATATATTTTGGATAAATAGTTTTCTATTGAATTTAATCAATATATTCTGAACAGAAGAGAGATGATTTGTTATGATCTCTCAATTTATTCAATTCTAACAATTGTGCCTGTATATTCACAAATATAATTTACTTACTAGATTTTATATTAAAATCTTTTGTATCCTAGTTGTTAATTTACAAATATATATAATATATACTCGTTTTTCAAAACTTAAAAAATGTATATATTTTTTTACATAAATAATACAATTGCTTCCTATCAAAATTTAACATGTTGCTGAAATAGTATCTGTATTGTTTACAGTTTCTGCAACACAGAATTCAGCCTCGTTTACATCATAATTTTTCATCTTCCTATCTAATACCCACCACTTTCCTAGAAAGCCTACATCCACTATTCTTTCATAGAAAGTTACATATCGTGGTTTTAAGTAAGGACAGACAGCCTTGTACGAGGAACAATTTTTGTCATAATTATCCAACCAAATCAGAGACAAAATTCCTAGATTTAGCCTTCTGATTAATCCTTCATTATAGCACTGCTCCAACCATTTTATGTGCTGTACAGAGACAGGATTGCGTATGGGTTCTCCTACTTGTATTAACTTTATATTGTTTTGTATCAATTGTTCCCTAAATATAGTTTCATCTGGATTGTGTCGATTAGAATAAAAACAGCTTCCTAGAACTGAAATAATATAAATTATTCTCATACAGATATAATTATTACACATTATAAATATCACATCTTGAAAGTGACAATCTGCAGACACTCAAAAAACAATACGCACGTGTAATATATATTGTAGCATGTACAGGACGTTCTGTGCAATCTTTGACTACATCTAATGCGACGTCCTTGTAATCTATATACAAACCATGCCAATATTTCGCTGTAAAATAATAAAAACTATTTGCAAACATTACTTAAATAACTAGAATGTGATAATTCAACCATATATTTTGTAATATTATTTACCCCAGCGTTCGAGAAATGTGCCCTTAATTTTCTCAGGCATTTCATAATTCCTAATTTTAATGCCAATCTCATTAAATTTGGATGTCAGTGGCCTAAAGACTGTTCTGAGTCTATGAGAAAGCTGAAATATTTGTTGGGAACTCATGTCAAATCGCAGAGAATCTTGGTAACGTCACGATAAATAATAGCATTATACAATTTTATGAGCCAGCCGCTACGGTATTTAAATCGCGATAGGTTATATCCAATTATGTCATGCTGGGAACATAACATAACCGCAAATTCAACTCGAGATTGTGCGTCATCTAACGGAATTTAGTTGCAACTACGTAACGTAATATCAAATTGATTGGTTACTTGCTAGAAAATTTCTGAAGCACTTCATATGGTAACCGTGGCCATCATAGAGAGTAACTTGTTAAGGTAAATTTTCACAAGCTGCTCCACCTATATTTCTAACACCGTGATTAGCTGTCATCAGCTTATAAAAGTGTCTTTTCATACCGATGCTTGATGCTCATTTTTGGCTTCAAAATAATCACGATAGAAATTGGCGAATATCAAGCGTCAATTTTGATCTGTGATTTATTTTGACATTGAAAATGAATCGAGCATCAGCATGAAAAAGCACCTTAATAGATCTGTTCGCGTTGTTTGCACTTTTTGCACTCAGTGTCTTTGCTTTCTTTTAAACATCCAATTATATATTTTTTCGTTTTTAATGTAAACATTTTTAGAAATTTCAAATAACGCAAACAAATCTATTATCACATCGTTCTTCACAGCTGCCAGAAAATTAGGTTATTTTTTTCAATTTTGCAGTTGGCAATATTGAAATTTAACATCGGAATAGTGAAACCGGTTCAACATATGTATCTGTTCTTTCTGGCAGTTGGATTATATACTTCTCTCGTACTTAAACTGAAATAGATATATATTTGCAGTTTGGCGAAAATGTGATAGAAGATTCAGTGCAATTCAGTGCAGTACACAGAAAGAACAAGCCTTTAACCATCAACAGTCATGGCCGAAATCTTTAAAAACGGCACGTTTCGGAAAGACGAATGTCTAATTGCTTTTATGGTGCGTCTGTGACGGTAAAAGAAAAAGAAAGTTTTATTCACATTCCTGTATATTTCGCATATTTTTAGGAAGTGATAACCGCGGTCTTAGGATGCTACGTAAGATTTTTTTGTGGACTTTCAACCTTAAGATGGTTCTTTAGTAAAAATTGAATTACCATAGAAATGTTCTTTTTTTTTATATAATGAAGTTGTAGTATTGAAATTGCTGTGCAAAATTCTACAGCAAATTAATGATGAAATAAGAGAAAAAAAAGTTGAAATTGTATCCTTTCATATAACTTAGTGACAGATAAGACTTGCAGACGCTTCTTTGATTAATTGTACATAAATGTTATCATAGACTTTTCTAAAAAATGAGATTATAATAGTTTAAAAAATTATGATTTTAATGATCACAAAAAAGTAATGAGTCAATGGCTAATCTGGAAAGATATTTATGTGCCTAAACTTGCATTTAAATTAAACCTCAACAAATAAACATAATCTCATCTTGTTTTTATAAAGATGTAATTAATAGGCCTCTTGATTTACTTTTATATGTTCCATACTATTTCATTAAGATATACACATAATGTTTTATCTAAATTATACAGATATTTGTAATTTTGGATACATCTGATGAAGCATCTCAAATTTTTGGCACTTATTAAAGAACTATCTTAAAGGAGAAAAAGCAGCTTAGCAAGCTTGTTGTAAAATAAATTGAATCTATATTAGAAATGTATAAATCATATTCAAGAATTTTACAACAATTGCAAAACTGTTTTTTTTTTGCTGAACGTAGTCCTTGTCTCTGTGTCTGTTATTTATAATTTGCTAATTTGTTATTTGTATTTACTTTTTGTTAATCATAAAAAATGTTAATCGTAATTAATAAAATGCAAATGCAAGCTTTGATTTTCTGGTATATTAAGGTATAACCATGTGGAATTGAATATAATCTGTATAATATGTCTGATATCCAAAGCATAATTTAATTTTAATTTGTTTTGTCATTTTGTGTAAGTGCATGGTATATTATTTTATAATTTATTTTTTTTGTTATATCAACAAGCAAACTAATAAAATAAGTAAAAAGTATAGACAAAGAAAATTATCTTTTTGTGCTTTATATTATAATTTATTGGATATTGTGTAAGCAGTGTCAGCAGTGTTAAATATATAACTGTATAGTAAATATATTTATTATATTTAAAACATCTTTTTCCAGATAGTAGGATCAGCTGAATTATGTCAGAAGATATCAGAGGGCTTATATTTAAGTGCAAAAGAAAGGAAATGGCAGATATCTATCCATCAGTGTGAATCTATTACGGATGTGAAAACGAGAATAGATATTTCTGTAGATTTTATTATTTTTCCTTTTGACTTAAGAGCTTCACACACCTTATTAGAAGTAAGTCGCTCACAAATAATTTTTAATGTAATCTTTTTATCATATTAAATGATTCATTATCTTTAGTTATTTATTAATTATTATTAATTAATAAAATAATAATTAATAATTATTGATCTCTATTTATTATTATTAATAATGTTTTAGATAGAAGCTAACATAGCCAGAATAGATGAATATTATGTACTGTCTGGTGCAGTTTGCATAGTAAATTGTAATGGAATATCCAATGTTATGGGATTGATTCATAAATCAAAGAAACTTTGTCACGATTATAATATTCGTTTTCTCTCTGCTAATATTTCTGTAAGTTATATTCAAAGCTATCTATCTACACACACACACACACACACACACACACACACACACACACACACACACACACACACACTAACTTAATTAATAATATATATATATATAATAATTATTTATTTATTAATNCGACGACGTCGTGTTACTTCGTT
>NW_012130118.1:1137803-1153018 GCF_000143395.1 Atta cephalotes | reverse complement strand
TAATATAAAAATTAACGTACGTACACTATAATAATATTTACTTTCTTCTTCTCTACTAATTACTTTACTTAGTTAAGTTAATTATTAATAACTAACTACTATATACTACACACACACACACACACACACACACACACACACACACACACACACACACACACACAAATTTTACAAATTATAATTCATATAGTTCAAAATATACTTTTTATTTTAGAATATGCAAGCCTGTATCTCTTTAGGAAGCAGAATTCTAAATATAACAGAAGGAATATTAGGATTAAACAGTGGTGTACCAGTTATTGGAACTGTTGGACAATAGAACTAGATTACAGAAATAGTAAGGTGCTATATAAGGTGATTTGCTAGTAATTCACATATATTTTTTTTCAAAAATTATATATTAAAATATTGTTAATAATATTGTTTAAATTATTAAGATCAATATCAAGATGAAAAAATCAAGTGGTAAGGCATATGCTTCTAGCCAAGAGGACAGCGAAAATGATAGTGATGTGACAGAATGCAGCATTGGAAGTAATTCCACCGCCGGTACTCATCGCAGCGACACGCCCACTCGTAGCGCCCGTTATAAACGAAAAGGTCGTCGCAGGAGTAAGACAGCAAAGTACAAACCTTGTACAGACAAACCAATGTACAAATTTTGCTGTAGTGTCAAGGAAGATCACGGGCAGCCCTTATTTGGCGTACAATTCAATTATCATTTGAAGGAAGGCGAACCGTTGATATTTGCCTCTGTGGGTAGCAATCGCGTAAGCATTTACGAGTGTCAGCAGGGCGGAAATATACAGCTACAACAATGTTACGCCGATCCAGACACAGAGGAGAATTTTTACACATGCGCGTGGACATACGACGACTCTGGGAAACCTTTGCTAGCTGTAGCGGGATCCCGTGGAGTTATCCGAGTTATAAGTCCTGCGACAATGACTTGTATCAAGCATTACATCGGTCATGGGCATGCAATAAATGAGTTAAAGATTCATCCGAGAGATCCGAATATTCTATTATCAGCATCGAAAGATCACGCTCTGAGACTATGGAACATCAAAACGGATGTGTGTATCGCGATTTTCGGTGGCGTGGAGGGCCACAGAGATGAAGTCCTGAGCGCTGATTTCGACATAAAAGGTCAAAGAATCATATCATGTGGAATGGATCATGCTCTTAAGTTGTGGTCTTTGGAGAAACCAGACATGCAAGACGCGATAAAACAGTCCTATCATTGCAATCCCACTCGCAATGGCAGGCCCTTTGATTCAATACTGCAACATTTTCCAGATTTTACTACTCGTGACGTTCATCGAAATTATGTGGACTGCGTGAAGTGGTTCGGCGACTTTATCCTGAGCAAATCCTGTGAAAACTGTATTGTATGCTGGAAGCCAGGTAGACTTGAGGACTCGCAGTTGCGCAATGGAGAAACGAGTGCGACGGTTTTACACCGTTTCGAGTTTAAGGAGTGTGACATTTGGTTTATACGCTTCTCAATGGATTTTTGGCAGCGTACGATCGCGTTAGGGAATCAGGTCGGTCGCACTTATGTTTGGGATTTGGATGTAGATGAACCTGGGCAAGCACGCTGCTGGTCTCTTCAGCATCCCCGTTGCACCGTACCGATTCGCCAAACTAGCCTAAGCCGAGATGGCTCCGTGTTATTATGCGTTTGCGACGACGCGACAATCTGGAGATGGAATCGCGATCATTAACTCTATTCAAATTCATTTTATCACAATTAAAAAGACGTGCCTTTTCATGTATAAGCTGTATTAAATATTTGTGCTTTTTATAGCAATTATCATTGCTGAATCTAGATTAAACTATTTATCATTGATGAATCTAGGTTAAATTATATCAGTCTATTAGATTAATTTGAAATCAAGCGCGAATTCACTATATGCACACTATATATATATGTGTACAATAAAAAAAATTCGCATTTCTAATGAATTGCCAAATGCATAATACATTTTTAATTCATAGACTGCTATCCGACATAGCTAGTTTTATAGTTTATAAAAGAAAATGATTAAACTGTAATAAACTTAAAAAGTATTTTAGAATTATAAATGAATGAGATTATAGAAAATAGAAAATCGTTCTTTGCAAATATAGAAAATTGTTTTTTAAATATCTTTGCAATGTATTACAAATAATATTTATACAAACAGATTAAATCTTTTTTATGATTTCCACAGATTTTAAAACCTGTCCTGAAGTGACGAACTGCTTTTAATGTAATTTTTGCGCGCTAAATGTAATTAAGTTTAGATCTAAATATGCTAATCAGATGCAAGAGCTAATCACTAAGCGCTCAGTGAGAGATTGTAGTACTACTGAATGTACCCAATGGAGTCGCCAAGCGATTGAATATGATTGATTCTCATTTGTAGAACCAATCAATTACGTTTAATCCGGGAGCGTCATTTTGCCGTATTCTTTCGTTTTCTATTTATATCTTTCAATTTATTGGCACTATTATATTTTTACCTTTATGTAAATGTTTGTTAATGTTTTTTCGTATAATTTGCGAAAATAGATGACGTAAACATATCTTACGACGTAAGCTAGATGACGTAAATTTATATCTACATAAAATTTGATATGTTTGTAACGATCGATCTAAAAGACCGTAACTCGCGCGCTTACTTTAGTGTTTGTCGTTTTCGCCAGTCTCATTATTATATTTTTATAAATAAAAAATAAAATTATAATTTTCTCACATTATTTCATTAGATATCAATAATTTTAACAAATAAAAAAATTAAAATAAAGATATCGTATAAATACAATTATTTTCAATAATTATTACTGAAAATTGTTCCTTTGTTTTTAATTAAGATTAATATAAAGCATTATCGAACGTTTTCTTATTAATTATTATTTATAGTAATTATAATCATATATGTATTCTAGTTATAATACATATATGCGAAAATACATTTCGATCAGGACCGCGCCTACTTCCGAGTTAATGACATGTTTCTGCATATGAATTTCATTTGGAAATCGAGATAGACAACAAAAAGTTGTTCAACAAAGGAAACAAAATGGTTAGCAATAATTATATGATAGACGAATGAATAGAAAATAAAAAAAATTATTCATTTTTATGTGTCACATTGTATTAAGTGTGGGAAAAAGTTCGTGGCATTTTTCCCATTAGATGGCATTAAAAAAACGCCACGAACTTTTTCCCTAATATATTATCCCTAATATATTATTCTTTCTTTGAAAGAATAATGTATGCTTCTCGTGTTTTTTTTTTTTTTTTTTTCCAACAATAACGAGAGCTCGATATAATTCGATTTTCAACAATCGATTCATTTTTCAGAAAACGATCACATACATAGCGAGATTGAGGTAAGGTTAAGTCGTACATATATATCTGTCAGCACTTTGAAATATCATTTTTGTATTTTTGTATAATAATAACATTAATAAATATTGTCTGTAATATTATTAGGACTGAATTGCAAGTATTATATTTATTATTTCGATTATTTCGATGTAAAAGTGATTTTTAATAAAATCATTTAAGGTTAAACAGTTGGTATTACCGGAATTACACGTTGCGAACTGTCATTCGTTTGTACAAAGATTACGATATAAATATTTTACACATCATCAACACGAGACTAGAAGATGTACATTACACGTGTTGCGTGCTGCGATACTAAAAATTTTAGATATATTATTGTGGAAAAAATATAACTAAACAATTATTGTAACCTGTTCAATTTTCAATGCACAAGGTAAGATATTCTATTTGAAATTCTTTATGTAAGAAAAGTTGCAAAGTATAAGCATGTTTACTTTTTGTGAAGGATTTCATACAATTGGAAATTTACATTTACAGATGAGAACTTTACTATTTTTGGGTCTATTTTTTATAATTGTTGCAGTGGAACCTAAAGAAGTTGATTTAAAGCATTTGAAATGTTTAGGTGAAAATCAATGTTAATTTCTATGATATTTTAATATGATATCTATGATAATTCTATTTTAATAATAATCATAAATTATAATAATTATTATACCTATTATAAATTATATATACTATACTATTATAAATTACTATACCTTATAGTTTGTAGGGCAGCTATGAATGAATTGGAAAACGAGGTTCTAAAAGCCAATCCAAATAAATTAGTTGATGTAGGCAATTTTAGAATGGATGCTGATGGGAATACTATACATAAAAAGGTAAAAAGATAAAAATAAATATCAAGAAAAAATAGATCATTAGTATTAAATTAAGAATATTTTTGCTGCTTTTATGCACTTATAAATCCATTCCCTAGTTTCAATTTACCTACACAACAGAGTTCTCTTTTGGATATCTTTTGGAGAATTGTGTTGTATAGATTTTTAATATAAAATTCGATATTTATTATTTTAAGGTGCCGTTAGGTCGATCTGAAACACATATTTCGATTTTGCTGGACAATATTTGTGAAAAACTGTCGGATTACGTTAGAGCAACAAGAAAGTCTGATAATCAATTAATGATCTTTAATCTTATGTCTCCATCAGGTGGTATGAATCCTATTATGAGCGAAGTAGATATAATTCAAGATGGTGATTTAAATAAGAGCCTCGAGCATTATGTGAGTGCTATTTATTACGTTTTATATTTGCTGAAAGTGCTTTGTCATTAATTTGAGTTAATCGTTTTCAGTGCAGCACTGTAGTGGAAGAATTTGAAGAAGATATAGTGTCATTGTATGTTGATGGCATATCCAATAAAAAAAAAGAACTTTGCACAAAGATCTCAAATATTTGCAATGAAAATTATGCCGATGAGGAAGACGATGATTATAGTGATAATGAAGTAGATAATGATAATTATGATTCAAGTTTTGACATAGATAGAGACGAATTATAAATTGGAATAATTTTTACAGAAATATTATTTATATATGCATAAGTAAAAAGAAGCAGAAATAGTTGAAATAAATATTGTATAAATATAAATATCTAGTGATTTTTATTTTGTAAAAAATTTTATAAATTAATTTTTTTTTTTTTTTTAAATCTTTCGCATGCATTATACAATTATTAGTTATTCAATATTTTATACTTATCTCAAATGTTAATTAAATGCTATTTGCTATGTGAAATATGCAGCAGTGTAAAAGCGTTGCAAAGATTAGTAGATTTTTTACATTTTAAAAAATATTTATAATAACTGTAAATATGTTATATAGTAATTTGAGTAAAAATTATGAGTAAAATAGAAGAATTAAATGTTTTTGAAATATCGATAATTTTATCATTATCGTCCATGATCTAATCTTCTAATCAAATTTTCCCTACCTCTCACTTTCACCGCAATCGCTGTGTTCAGCAAAGAAAAATAAATTTGCAAGATGTTATAAAATTCTTTAATTATGATTGGTTATATATTTAGATCCAGCAAGGAATTACCGGCAAGAATCAATAATATTAAAGAATATTTTTTGTTGAACGCAGCCAATGTTTTCGTGTTTTAGCGCGTGAATTTTTCAAAGCCACGCGGGTTTCTATAAGACCGACAAATGCAAATTTCGAAGATAGACCTGACAGACAACGTTAACAACGGTCTCCTCTTTTCCAAGAGAGAAGCTCATCAATCGTCAAGATTCAAGTATCTCGAGTCTCTCACTCTCGCTTGACTTCTCATCCAAAGGGGACGCGATTTAGAAGCGATCTGGTGAGAGTGAGAACCAGTGAGAACTTTCGTAAGTCCGAGGTCAGCTCGTCAGCTGTCTTGACGTATTCGACTTTCGACGCGTGTGCGTGCATGCATTCGTGCATGTTGTGTATGAACGTACGCGTGGACAATGACAGTCGATTCGTTCCAGGAACGTTGAAAGCGTTCGTGCGTAAGCCGTGGTGAACCGAGAGGAAGACTCATCCGTCCGTCCGTCCGAACATATGATTGTAGCCCTGCCGAGGCGCACGTCGTGGAACGTGAACGTCGTCGGTTTCCGGGAAGCGTGAGCGTTAGTCTTCCATATCCCACCGCGGCCGATCTTAGTCCACGATCCGATCGCGCGTTCGACTCACGGTCCTCGCGGAAATGACAAAGCGCGCCTCGCTCGCGCGTCAGCAGTGAGGAAGAGAATTCGTTCGCGGACAAATAAATCCCGGACGAAGAAGTCCCGAGCGAAAAGAAGCGGAGCGCGGCTGCAAACATGAGTTCCGTCTGGAAACGCTTGCAACGGGTGAACAAGAGAGCAGCCAAGTTTCAGTTCACTGTTTCTTACCACGAGGTCACGTTAGAAACGACGACAAAGTGGTGAGTGACGCCGATTCATTCCTGGCCGAGCGAGAACTTCCTTTCGCCGCGGCTTTCTCAAGTGTCTGAAATCTGTTGTTCGAACAGGAACTAACATCAATATCTTTTCGTTTATATGAAAATTTCATAACTGTCGTCTGCTCTTGAAAAACAGGAACAGTTGTTGTATTTTACAAGAAAGTGATGGACATTTTTGTCTCTTGGAATAAATATTTTGGAAAAAAAATTAAGCGATATATATGCAAATGTAAATTACTGTCTTGCGTTTAGATTTTTGCGTTAGATTTTTATACGCATTGTGTTGTGTTGTAGAAAATATGTTTATGTTTATGACACAATTTAGATTTATGATATCTTTTAATTATATATGTACATTTTGAAAAAATGTATGTGTGAAATAACTGTTAATTTAATAAGATATAATTTTTTAAAACATAATTTTGTAGAAATATTATATTAGCATATATGTATTCTAGCAGAGAATAAATATACAAAGATAATAACATTTTCTAGGAAGCCAAACAAATTGAGCGTTGTTTGGACAAGACGTAGTAGAAGAGTCAGTTCAGAACCCTTAGACTGGGAGCCATGTTTAAGTGATCCTTTGAAGGGTGTCATTAGCTGGGCAGTCCCTGACAATCATACAGTTTCCGTAACACTGTTTAAAGATCCACGGACACATGAACTGGAAGATAAAGATTGGACATTTGTTATCGAAGATGTGAGTACAGCATACTGATACATTCGCAGAAGGACGTAGCACAATGGTATATTGTTCTACTCTCGAACAGGTGTCGTCGACAGGAAAGAGACGTCATGTGGCTGCCACTAATATAAATATGAAAAAATATGCAACTTTAGAATCTAGTCAGCAACAACTTAAATTGGACTTGAAGCCAACTTCTAAAAAGATTGTTAGCGCTACACTAGAATGTACTTTGTCATGTGTATTTTTACGAGAGGGCAAGGCAACGTAAGTGTGTAGTTTAATTTCATTGACATATTGCTAATTAATTTCATAAACTAGGTAATAATACTTGTCCTTTATGTAGCTAAATATATTTTAAATAGGATAAACATTAAGTAATGCATTTTAGAGGCAGATTCAACAGATGCTGAATCTGTCAATAGATTATTTTAATCTGAAAATGTCATTGAAGTACCAGTTTATTATATTTGAATTTGTTGATAAATACTTATTGAATAATTATCTTTATTTTTCTAGGGATGAAGATATGCAAAGTATGGCTAGTTTAATGTCGGTTAATAATAACAGCGACATTGCGCCATTAGATGATTTTGATAATGAAGATATACCTGAAGATGTTGAGGAAGTGTCGGTAAAAAATTTGGACGAGTTTTTAGATATCTCCGCTCAACTTGATCTAATGACGAGCAGTCTTACTGAAAGTGAATTACCCAGCACTCCTATAAGTGGTGAGTGTTGATCCTTGCTTTTTATTGAAACTGTGTCCACAAGTATATACATTGAATATAAAATATGTAATTGCTATCTTAACTCTCTAACTTGTTGCTTTATTAATTTTATTATATTTTATGGAATCAAATTTACTAATAGAATATATAATGTGTATACAATAGTGGCAAGTTTATCAAAGGATGATACAACTCCTGTAAATGATGGCGAGCATTTTATACGCGACATTAGTCTAACAGGAATTGGAGACTCTCTAAAGGAAAAATCACCCGTAAAAGACAATGTTGCCATTGAAAATGAGTATGTACAATTACAGTATTATATTTTACAAAATAGCGTACGTGTGTGAAATATGATATTAGAATTGGTACAATATATAATTGGTACAATAACTTTAAATATTGTTTTCACAAATAGTTTATTATGCAAAAAGGCACTTATTTTTTTTTATAAGAAACAAGAATGATTATTTTGTTATTCTATACAATGTAATAAATAATGTAATTGCAAATTCAATATCTTTGTAGCAAAAACATTGAACACAGCATATTGAGATTGCCGCTGCAACCATTGGATCTTAAAAAGAATGACGCAAACGTTCCAAGACTGAAAGAAATTACTCCCGGCCAAGATTTATTAGAATGGTGCAAAGAAGTTACAAAGGATTATTCTGGTGTTAAAGTCACTAATCTAACGACATCTTGGAGAAACGGAATGGCGTTTTGTGCAATTATTCATCATTTCAGACCTGATTTGTTGTAAGTACTCTTATAAGGTTGATCGAATGTCGTAATTATACTAAAGTGTTTCATTCTTCGCGCTACTTTTTCTGGGAATAAAATGTCAATAGACATTCTTGGCGATATGCCAGTTATTTTATTCGCGTATTCCATTAATAAACACTTTGAAATCGCCATTGTCTTACGTCGAACCAACTCGTGCCAACACTTTGACGATTATTTTTGATACTGGAAAGGTCGACGCATTTGTGTATTTATAGTCGCACATGCAACAGACGTTTGATTGCGAGTTTCTTGATCAAATTGAATAATATACGAAATAAAAACTTATAGAGACATCGATTCCCTATTGCCGCACGATGTAAAAGGCAACTGTAAGAAAGCGTTCGATGCAGGTGAAACTCTGGGCATACCCAGAGTTATTGAACCGGCTGACATGGATATATTAACGGTACCTGATAAATTAGCTGTGATGACTTATTTATATCAATTGAGAGCACATTTTACCGGCCACGAATTAGAGGTAATTCAACGAAAATTTTTTTATGTAATGGCTTTATCCAATTATTGTGGTCATTTTTTTCCTTTTTGCGTATATAATATAGATAGCATATAATTAATAATATATTACTGTTTTACCAAAATTTAGGTACATCAAATAGGTAAAACAACGGACGAGTCCTCTTACATGATCGGCAGATTTAATACGGACAACAATACTGACGTGAGTGTTCAACTGTTTGGTCAAGAGATTATTAATTTACGGAAGAAGGAACAGATCGAGCAAAAAAACAATAAAGCGGAGAATAACAGACGGTAAATATATGACATTTTATATCTATCAAATTATCTATCAAATTATCAAGCCAAAGTACATTTCTACAACAACAATTTATCAAAAACAAAATTAGAAATTGTGATTCACTCTCATAGATCGAATCCGTTTGATAACAAGAAGGATGACATATGCATCGATTCGTTAAAAAACAAGCTGCATTTGAGTCTGAACACGGACAATCAGGATCACGATCAATGCAACAAAGATAAATCGCCATCCAGCGTAAAGGAGGTCAAGGACATTATATTAGCCAGCTCAAAGAGCATTCTAGGCAAGGTGTTATCGCCGACCAAAGAAAAATACTCGTCGAGAGAGAAGGTACGTAGAAACTACACGGACTGAGTTCGAGTCAATTTCGATCGTTGCGATTATTACCGAGAATTGTCTAGACAAACGTCGCGTATAATATCCGACGGAATTTGCGCGCAAATTTTTTTTCGTTGTGAGGAAATGAAATACCAATTTACCGCAGAGCAAGTCTCCCCCGAGAGTGCAACAAGCGCAGCAACGTCCGATACTTATGACACGCCGACAATTAACCGATCCGTTCGGCTCCGATGACGAAGAGGAGAACATACAGATAATCGACGACAAATGGTCGCAATCGATCTCACTTACCAAATCGCAAAGTCCGGTCCGTGATGTCAGTATATACGAGATTGCGCAGACTGTCGCTTTTTATGCATTTCTTCTGTTATATCTTCTCGCTGCATTAACAATAAATCCATAACGCGCACTGTTACATTCTCCTTCTGTTGTTTCTTTCCATCGGCGAATTATATCAAAGTGCATTGTCTCAAGGTCTGTTCTTTTATTTTTTATTTATCATAAGCGAACAGATTGCGCTTTGTGACGGAATTACGCCTATATAATACACACATATAACTGCATGTAAATATGCATGAGAATTCGCGCATAATAATTCCGCAATGCACGTAGACTTATACGGCTGTTCCATAAGCTTTGGCTTTAAAATTTCTTTAGCGTATATTTAATTTAATTTTTCAATAAATTTTAATGTGTTCATAACTTTTAAATTATCAATATGTTTGAAAATTCTGTAAAAAGAAGAGATAGGAATCTCACAAAACCTTGCACTTCTAACAGAGTGTCAAATAATAATATCAGGAAAAGTCATAACTTGTTTTAGTAATATTTAGTTTTTTTTTTGCAGATTTCACACTTTTTTCTTAATATAACGCGTTTTTAGGAATAATATAAAAATTATTATATGGTAATAATATTTAATTACAAACTTGTAAATTTGACAATTTTATGTGACATAATTATATTGTTGGTTTAACAATCTGCATTTATTTATTTTTTACCATGACATTTTTTTACCCTGAAAATACTGATCTCAATCGTATGTTTATAAAGAAGCTTTGCAACAATATTATGACGTAACAAGGTTATGTAAACGTATAGGACGATCTTTTGTAGGACTCGGTAAACTCTGACGATAGAGGAAGTCGAGGTAGTTCCGAATGTCAAGGTGCATCGCCGCCATATGGAGAACAACGATCACATGTAATTAACAATATATCTGCTATTAATATTATGTCGCTTTTAATGTTATATCATATCAATGTACCCCAGTAGCAACGAAACTAAAGTCATTCAAAATAAACAAAAATTTTATTACGAATACTCAATTGTTGCACAATCGTTCATATTTCTTATCTCTTTTGTATTAGCCGTTAGTTAGTCGACACGATGAATTGCGAGAGCGAGCGAGACAACTCTTGGAACAAGCCAGGAATCAAACGAAGTCATCCGGATTTGTTTCTGCTGCTATCAGTCCTGTTGAGGTTCTACAGTTTTATTCACATTAAAGAATTAATCGAGTATTTCTCAAGGAATGAGCGTCTATGTGTATGTAATATATTTTGTAATATATTGTAGACACAGAATGATGACGAGAGGCAACAGAACTTGCGAGAAAGGGCGAGACGCTTGATTGCGGAAGTTAAAATGGGCGTTGCTGTGACTCCAAATCAGTTGAATGATGATAACAATAGTGACAGACGATCGATAGACGACCAGAATAATAGTCCTAGACGCAGCATTACGCCATCGACACCCAGTGATCGAATCAGTATAAAGGTACTGCGATATAATTTACTTTTTTACACAATTATGTAATAAAACGATAAATTATTAGAAGTGGGAAAAAGTTCGTGGCGTTTTTTTAATGCCATCTAACGGGAAAAACGCCACGAACTTTTTCCCTAATCTCTCATACCTAATATAACTAATTTTTTAGTCTGAGTACAATGGAAATATACTGGGAAATTCAAGTATAGATGGAGAAAAGAAAACTGGCTCTCCTTTGTATTCTTTCTCCAAAATTATTGAAAGAATCTCGCCCGATAAAGGAAGTCCCGATAGAACTCCGTATACACTTCGCGGGGTATGTTAACTTGCATTATTAATTTAATTTTGGTTGGACATTAATTTTATTATATTTGCATTGCAATTTTACTAGGAAATGAATATTATTACTTTAATTTTAATATAAGGAAAGACATTGTGAAACAAAAGTATTTTACAATGACGATTTATTTTTAATTCGATGTTCTAGTTGGGTAAAGACATGACATCGTATATTCAAAATGAGCTTGAAGCACTTGAAAGAGAGCAAAATCAGATTGACATTCAAGCTGGCAAACTTGAAAAGCAATTGAGAGCAGCCATGGAAAGCGATAACGAAGATGAAACGGAAAGACTGATGTCTCTATGGTTTACTCTTGTTAACAAAAAAAATGCTCTCTTAAGAAGACAAATGCAACTAAACATACTGTAAGCGATTCATTGATTCAGGCATGTTATTATGTATTTTTAATTTTTATTAAAAATGGAATAGGATGATATTATCTTAATTTAATAAGAATTTAATGAGAATGGAATTTTTTATCTTTAGGGAGAAAGAAGATGATTTAGAGCGAAGATTTGAGCTCTTGAATCACGAATTAAGAAGCATCCTTGCAGTGGAAGATTGGCAAAAGACACCAGATCAAAAAATGCGTGAAAATTTATTGTTGGAGGAATTAGTATCTATTGTAAACAAAAGGGATGAATTGGTGCATCATCTCGATACACAAGAGAGAGCGTAAGTGTATAATAAATAGATATGACTTGCGCGCTATTATTTATCTAAAATTATTAAATTTTTCTTTCCCGAATAATTTTTAGTATTGAAGATGATGACGAAATAGAGCGTGATTTATCTCGCGCTGGACTAGCTCAACGAAATAAAAATTGCGTTGTGCAATGAAAAGTTAATTATTTATCGTGTTTTTCCCAGAACTATTATGAAGGTAAATTGTTTATATTACATATTTTGAAAAATGGAAAAATGAATAATTAATACAATCCAATTTATTATTTTTTTTATTATTTCCAATTTATTATTAAATCCAATTTATTATAAAATTTCCATTCACATTTTATTTACTTTTTCATTAATTCTAATTTATTTTGTTAAATAAATTTTAAATTAAATTTTTTTATCTCTGTTTTATTAAATTTACTATTTTTATTAATAAACTTTCTGAAAAATAGATTAACAGATAATTGTTAATAAAGGACAATTTATATTAAGCTTTTTTTTATTTATATATCGCGTCTTCTATTTTTCAAAAAATTTTTTATAAGAAATTTTTATAAGAATAATATACAAAAATACGATTTTTTTACATTTTAGGCATGACCCATTGTTGTGAAGTTGTCAAAAAGTCGACAAAATTAGATGTTGAAGAGTCAAGTGTGAACTTTCATGGTTTACAAACAGGTTATTTTTAGAGACTTATTTTTTATTATGCATTATAGATTACTTCATCAAAAGATAGATCAAACAAATTTTTCTATTTCTTTTGTTTTTAATATAAGTTCGTCGATTCACGACGAAAGAAAAAACGCAATTAAACTTAGACACTCAAATTATTAGATATAAATGGTTTTTTGTATATTATCGAGCATAATATCGATTATATAATGTAATGAAGCATTTTATGCTTCAAGTGAAATGTTGCGCGTTAATAGTTGCGACTGTGTGCAAGTATATGACATGATACGTAACTATGGAATACGGAATCATGCAAAAAAGTTTACGAATCAGTAAGTAGATGAAAAGAGGTATACTTTTTCTTCCTCGAATAAAATAAAAATGAACGCAAATGCAAAGAAGTTCGAAAAGAATGCAAATTAGATAAAAATATATTTTAGCAAGATTCAAGATCTAATTACGGGAGCTACTTAGTGTTATATATTTTAAAAGATTTTGTTTATATATATATAAATTAGCTGATTCAAGTAAAGTAGCTGATTCAAGAAAGTATAAATTGAATGCAGTTCTTTTATGCGAATGAATTTTAGACATTTGATTTATGTGAAAAATTATTTTGAGACTTAATTGCTAAGAGATTTAATATCGGAAAGCCAAAGAAAATTAAAGCAGGTTGTTACGCAAGAACATGCGAGAGATATGAAGAGTAATTTAGTAAATGTATTTCGTAATTATCGATCCAAATCGATTCACGGAAAATTAATTATGAAACTATTGCGGAAAGTGGAACGCGTGGCTATAGTTTTCGTATTTGCATCAGTTGTTCTCATCGAGCATTCGCATGTACTCTATTTGTGCCATACGAACGAATTGATATACTTTTTACATCCTATTTGACGAATTTGTACAAATGCGTTAAAAACAAATTCGCTAATCTTATTGACGGTATGAGATTTTAAAAAGAAACCGTAATAAGATTAATTTTTACTAAGACTAATTCTTATATGTGGTATCATATATCTGCGTGTAATAAGAATATTATGTTGGCTATAACTTTTTATAACAAAATGGTGCATTATATTTAAATGTTTTGACTAACAATAGTAAAGAAAAAAAAATAAATTCTTGATAAATTCGCTCAAAAAATTTTCGGCTTAACGGATCTCGAGGGCAAGAAATTATAACGAATATTACATTCGTTGTTCCGTTTGGAACGTTTTAAATGACAGAATAAATAATTAGCATCTTTTATAATTGCTACAAATATAAAATTATTGACGCATATTGTGATAAAAAGTACATTTTTGAGCACAATTGCTCCGTAAAACAGAATAATAAAAAGTAGGATTTACCTGCTAAGAGCAATATATAAGATATAGATATATACATTTACTTCCCATAATACAAATTTCATTATTTCTTAACTCTTTGTTCCATTGTGATTTTATCGGGTGAAATTACAAATTTAACATTTAGATAATGAAAAATGCTCTAATTTTATATATAAAGTACTCTAATTTTATATTAAAAATATCGTTTCGTTTTATTAAATATTTGTAGCATAACAAAAATTTTCAAAATTCATAATTTTTGATGAAATTCATATGATGAAATAAAGAATTAAAAATAGAACATGTAGAAATTAGTTGTTTTACGTATGTTACATTTGACAATCACAATGAATGTCCAATTTTTTTAATACCGAACAAAGAATTAGAAATTACGAATGCGTTTCAACGCTATTATAACTATAATTTAATGCAATATAATCTTCAAAAATTGAACATATGTTGTCTCTATGTTAAATAATCTTCGTTTAAATAAATTGTAAATTTTGCATTAATATATACTAACATAAATTATTTATAATTATTATTGAAATTGTATTACATTGTATGCATCGAAGACTGTATTATAATTTACAATGTATGCATCGAAGACTGCGCGAATTCTTGAAACATTGGAACATTAATACAGTTGAGGATAAAATAATAATTAATTCGGATGTATATGTGTGATGTTTACACACACACACACACACACACACACACACACACACACAGAGAGAGAGAGGAGGGGAGGGGGGAGGAGAGACGCGCGTCGCGCGCGAC
>NW_012130118.1:1119100-1137783 GCF_000143395.1 Atta cephalotes | reverse complement strand
ACTACGTACTACTACTATAGGTAGTATATATATATAATATAATAGATAATATAACATATATATATATATATATATATACATATATATATATATATATATATATATATATATATATATAATACATATGTATGTACATATAAATATAATCCTGGCTCCATCATGGTATTTGAATTTTTCGCGGTTCTAAGGATAACGCGACTAGGGGCTGTCGATTAAACAACAAATAATTTAGCAATAATTTATTATTCTAGTGCCTATAAATACTTGTATGTTTATAAAATCTTAGCACACTAAATTAACTTTTAATTTATTTTATTCTGTATTATTATGAAAGATAATTATTGTAAAAATAATCGTTCTTGCCAATGCTTGTGGAGATGTGCTATTTTATTTTCCTTTGCCGATGTTAAGCGTAATGTATGTGAGAATGCGAGCGAACAAAGGAAGAAACGTATCACGCAATATTCGCTATATAAGAAAGACTTATAAAGCACTGCAGAAGGAAACAATAAATATGACGTTGATGATACTAAAAGTGATATTTCATTCTTATTATAATAAAATGCATGTATCTACATATAATTAAAATTAATTTTGGAATAAAAATGGATTTTGCCATGCTTGATTATGACTTATAACAATAGCAAATTCAATTCACATAAAATCGATTTACTTTTCTTCTGTGAAATGATGAATTTTTTTTATTAAAATAGATTACTTTACCAGTCATGTTAGTCATACTAGTCCTGCCGATAAATTCGAATTCAACTGCATTAAAATAGATTTAATTATCTATCGTGAAATAATCCGCAAAAGCTTTATCTTTCTTTCTCAACTGCATAACATCTTTACAAAAGAAGTACAATTTCAGCTTTAATCTTTAAGTAGTTCTTGTTTAAGTGTTTAATTCCCAATTTAAGTGTATTTTTTTTATTATAATTTTTAATATACACATATACACATAAGTTTTTAATCATACACATCATTCTGTTAAATAATAAATGTCATTCAAATATCTAGAATTATAATTAATTCTATCAAACCGTTCAATGTATCGTACATTGATGATTGAATTGGGACAGAAGATTATGTACACAATTCAGTTTCAAGTTTTTATAAGTGATATGAAAAACAAACTATTCATGTAGTGACATTTATACAAACCTCCAAATATTTGAAATCCATTCGAAATTCAATAAATATAACTTTATTATAAATACGATTTTCTTTTTTATTTATACACATAATCGAATATAATATTCATGAGAAAAATTTGATTGTGAATGTCGGATTAAACTTGATTACAAATCTATTTGTAATATTAAAAATGGAATATTATTAAAACATATTGAAATTGCATACGGGCAATCGATGAATTTTTTAAATTGAAACGGATTAATGTTGTCTTTTTAAGGCTCGATTTTACCAATGTAAAATTATTAAATTTTAACTCGGCTTACTACTTATTTTTTAATTTATAGAACTAAAAGAAGATAAAGGGTAAATTGAACCGAAATTAAAATTAATCTTATTAATCTTATAAAATTAATCTTAATTAATCTATTGGTGGAACTGGGCCTTAGCAAATTGCAGTCAGATTGGATTATAATCGATTAAAATGGATTATGTTCTCGGTTTTAATCGAAATTTTCCGACAGGGAATGTGTTGATTATATTAATATTTCGCACTGTACAGTACCAAAAGTTAAACAGATTACATATATATCGTACATTAATTAACAATAAAAGCAATATATTGTTTGTAACTTTGAACATTTAGATAAAAATATATTTAAATGATTATATAATACTATCATTTCATAAACTACCATTATTTGATCTTTCATTTCACCTTTGTTAAACGATGAATATCTTCAACAAATTATCGCGCTTTCTTTCAATTATGAATTCTTTGATTTTTTTCCAGCTTTGGCATTAATATAGATGTTCTACTAATATTATTTAATTAAAGATACATATAATAATAAGTATATTATTATAGAGCACGAAAATTGCGAATAACAGGTACAATGTACTTATTACAGTTATGTTCTGATTTCATGTAATTCAATTCCAAGCAGAACAACAAGTCACGATAATGTCAAAATGGCATTCAAATGAATCGAAAATGATAGAAAAATGACTTTTAATGAAGTCATTTTGACATCATTTTGATATCATAATGACTTGTTCTGGAGGATAAGATTTTTTGATGTTCGATTACACAATTCATATCTTTTCTACATAATTGGAGGGAAAAAGACCAGTCTTCCCTTTTAATCTTCCATGCCACCAACCGCCCTCATCTAAAAAAAAATATTGTCAGCTGATTTTTTGACACTTAATTATAAAGCAAACTAATAGCAAAAATTATTTTTTCTGATAAATATATCGGTTTCACACTTTATTTTTTTTATATCAGTGATAAAAATATTAATAAAAAATTATATACATTACCAACTTTATTCTTTTTTTTACATATATCGCTGCTAAATTTATTATCATTTATTATGCAAACAAGCAGATTACAATAACTCACGTTCTTTGAGTACTTCCACGATGTCGCCTTCCTTGAGCCCTAACTCGTCCAGATCCTTTGGCTCATAGTCATATAAGGCTTTAACTTTTGGTAAACTTGGAAGTGCTGGTTTCTGACGAGGTTTCTGAGGAGGTACTTTTTTGTTGGCTACTGCATACGCAGCATTGTCTTCCTTCTTCTCTCGCTCAAGTGTGTTCATTTGCTTCACATTCCATTCTTGGGACGTTTGCATTTCTTTATTGAGATGACCAGAAACCTTGTTATTATATTCACCGTTAAGAGGTGGTAATCTGAAGCCCATAGGCTCGTTCGGTGGTGGTGGCTCCGTGGGCGGTGGAGGAAATTTGAGTAAACCTTTAAATTATAACTTACTCTATCTAGGTTCATTTCTTTAGTATTTCTTTAAATGGAATTCATAGAAACTTACCACGCGGTTCAGCATTGGGATTATTGATAAGCATGCCTCTTACAGCGATCTGTTTGTCTCGCAGTTTGTTCACGTTGTTCATACCATTTTTTATGTCCTTTCTAAACTGCGCAGGTTGTACATTTGGGCGATTCGGTGGAATGTGCGGTCTACTGTTTGAAGTTGTTGCTGAAGGAATCATCACAGATCTTGCGGCTGCTATCGGATTAAGAGGAGAAGTCCCGGCCATAATCGCTTGATTATTCGTTGAGAGGGCTGAAGTTATTAGATCGCACACCTGCGGCGGCAAGATGTTATCCACAGACATAGGAAGTTTCCGTCGATACGCCATCGGATTAGGTTCTACATAGAATTTTATATATTTTTTAGTTATTTATTTAGATATTAAATTATCCCGAAGTTTACGCATGTAAGATTGAAAAATCAAGAATTATTATCTGTTGAAGCTCAAAATTAATCCAACTAAAACTTACTCATTGTATTTGGTAAACCTGGAGTGATGCTGACATTGAGTATTTTACTAAACGGTTTTAAAATTTGTTTATTATTGTGAATAACATCATTGTTATCAACTGTTTGCGTAAATTTTATATATCTCATTCCACCTCCACCCCAGCCTTCTTTCTTTATTTTAAACTGCACGCTGAAAGGAAATAGTTTTATTTTCAAGCTATAATGCATTATGTAGCAGCGCTGATGATATATGGAAAATAAAAAAAATAGTCGTACTCGTTGCTAAATACGATGTTCAAAGGATGACCGGTATCTTCCAGATATTTTTTGCTAAGGATATATAAAAATTCCGTTTTGAATACTGATTCTAATACGCTAGCGTAGTCTTCCTTTACGTGAATTATTATGAAATTGTCCTGAAACGGAAAATATCTTTAACTATTGTAATATATTGCTAGTATAAAGAATAATCATAAAATAATTACTGTTAGCGTGCTTAATGATACGCAGCTGATTTGATTAAATGATAGCTTCCTTTTAATAACTTCGATGGATTTGTCTTTGGAATCGTTCTTTATTTGCTCTCGACCAATCAAATAGATGCATTTCCCGGTGAGAATGAGATCTACTCTGCATGTCTGTTACATAAATGTCACTTAAATTTTAAGTTTAAAACTTAAAGAGTTAAGAAATTAAGAAAACTTGATGTATTATATAATAAATAGGTTTCTTCGAAATTAGAACTAATAACATGATTTTTGCAGAATACAAATTAAAAGAGTGTTTAAATTGTTAATGATATTTATAATATTATTATTAATAATAATATTAATTATATTAATATTTTAATTTTAATTTTAATATCTTTACCTTGAATCTTCTATTGTACTTTTTCACAACTTCGGCGAAAAATACTTTCTCTCGTCTGCCAATCAAACTCATCATCTGTGGCTTGTCTTCCAATCCTATATAATCGCCAAAAAAATTTCTGTTTAAAGTCTCGCGTTTCCGCTCTTTATGGCCGAAAAGAAGATCAGCGGCTTCCTGTATCTGCTGTTCTTGTCTCTTCTGGGCGAAATACTTCTTGAATGCTTTCTGAATAACTTGCGCATGCTTATTGTAATTCCGCTCACGTGCTTCCTCCAGCATGAAAAGCTAAAAGTTATGACTTACATTCATTTTTACCATCGTAGATTAACTTCAATCTTTTAATTTGTGGATTAATGTATATCTTTTTTTTCTTTAGTTTTAAGAATTAGAAAAAAATGAAGAATAAATTAAATGTACTGCTAGGAACACACCAAGTATCATTTTGACATTATGAAAATCAAAGTGATAATTTTTTTATTACAAAACGTGACAGTTTATTAATATTAAGAATCAAAATAAAGTCATTTTTTCTTGGACAAGATTGAAAATTAATAAACATTGGTAAAAATAGACATTGATTAATCACGTCATTATTAAAATAATAATAAGAGATAGGACTCACAGTTTCAGGCGCCTTAATAAAGAGCTTAGTTTTACCGAGCTGATATTGCGATCGATCGATATGAAATCTTCCCAATATCCATTCTATGCCTTGTTTCTCATCGCCGGGCCAACGAGGCCATGTTTCTTTCGTGAGAATCGCATATCTATGTAGAAATTTGGAGAATGGTCTTCTATAAGCGAAGCCAGCTCTACGCACTCTAATATTTTCTTTCAGACCTAAATACTCCACCTACAATATATCATCGGAAAACTGCGTAATTATTATTATTCATCAGTTCACTGCAAGCATGCATCGAGTGTATACGTATTAAGTAATTTTAAAAAGATGAATATTGATGATTTAGTTTGAAAATTAAAACATTCACGAAGAGGTAACAGACGATTTTTATTCGGTAATTAATTAAGAATGTTAGACATACGATTGTACTTCCAGAACCATTTGGAACACTCGTAAATTTGCCATCGACGAGATACTAAAGAACCTTGAACAAATTTTCGTTTTTACATAGAAAAGGCTCCGAGGTGCCGGAGGTAATTGAAGAATGCTGACATCATCGATGATATAAATTTCCGATTATTAATATTTATTTCCTCAAATTTCCGATTATTATTCAAATATTTGGATAATAAATTATTAAATTCATAATTTTTTATTATATAAATGCTCCGTAAATAAACTTGTAATGCTGTAATATCTTATATATTGCCGCAAAATTACAATTTTTTTCTCTTTTTTTCTCTACAGTTATCATTTATATTGATATTATTTAAGTCGAACAATAATATTAAAATGACAGTTTAAAATAAAAATCGAGTATTATTGAGTTTTTTTATATACTATATATTATATACAGGTCTACGAAACTAACGAATCATAAAATTAGTACAATATCAATTTCTTACACTTAAATTTCAACAAGGATGCGAATTTCTCTAAGAATATAGATCTTTAATAAAACCCTCGTCAGTAATTTTGCAGTATTCAAGCAAGTTCTATTCTAGTGAGTTATATCGTATTGACTTTCTCGGATAAAACAAATATAATGTTAACCGAAGAAGGAAGAAAGAAAAGAAGCATTATGTATAATTGCTCTAGACATATATATGTCTGACATACTTCACTAGAATGACACATTGTCGAGCTAAGGCTGAGATAAATCAGACTATATATAGAAAATGCCTTTGTTTTCTCTTTTTTCTCAAACTTTATATTCTTGAGGTTTAATTTAGATAGATATATATTATCCACCTATTGACTTGAGTAAAGGCACAAAGTAATATATTTGATGTCTCCAAATTTAAGTGATAGACGAATGCAAATAATACTAGACAATTAAATTACCTGATGTTTGACTCTCAGATGATCCCAATCGCGCGGTTTCTTCGTTTCATTCGGTTTGATGCACCGGATGTAATGCGGCGTGCACTTTATCAGCTGATCAACCAAGCGACTGGCTTGATTTCTGATTTTACTGCCTGCGGTGGTTGGTCTGGACTTAAGAGTTTTCGTTTTACCGGTATTTTCTTGCGGATAGAGCTTGCACACCAAAGAACTGTAAGATAAAATCTTTTTTTTTTACCATTTCAACTACAATTGTTTTAACAATGCTATTAATACGAGAAAAATTTAAAACGTGGATAATTGTAGAAAGATATAAATAAAATTCGAAAAAGAGATAAGAGATAAGTTTATAGCATTACTAATTTAACTGAACTTCTTGAAAATATGTGATTTCTGGTTATCGATTTGTACGCGACTTTCACGAAATTTTATATATACAGGTTTTATGTAAATTTGCAAATTTATCGATGATTAGAATTACGTGATAATACATTAAATCATCGAGGAATTATTTACGTAGTCGTCTTCGTGAACAAGAAGCTGATTATAAATATTATAAATATTAATTAATGCTATTCTGCATCTATTTGAATTATAAAAAAAAAAGAATAATGCAATTAATATCAAGTATATTAAAACAATCGTTTTAATATAAAACAAAAATTTAAAAAATAAGAATCTTCATGTGTATGTTATTACTTAAGATTTACTTCTTCATTTCTTCGCGTGAGATTTTAAATACTCAATTTCTTCATTAATCTTGTTCTCTCAAATATTTTAAATTTTTAGAAAATAAGCGCGAGTTAATTAATTCCCGTCAAGTCGTAACTTACATACGAACTCGCTTTCAGAATAATTTGTCACGCGGACAATCGACAATCATATGCGGCCTAACGGCCTTCGGGATCGCTTACTTCGTGCTAGTCTGCATTAACTCGATCAGGTCCAAAAAAAGAACATCCCGATTCTTATCACAGAACCCATCGACAGAATAGGATACTACACCAGCGTAATGAAGAATTGCGAAACCATCACTGTTGTCTTGGAAATGGGCGTGTTGCTTAGCTGCTTTTGCCAGTTTCTGCGCAATATTCGATAATTTATTATATATTTTATATACATACTCAAATAGAACACAGAAATATCATAATAATATAAGAACATTACATTATGACCTTACTTGTCATTTTATAAAATTATTTTTAAGTTTTAAAATGACTTCATGATAACGTGCTCTATATATATATATATATATATATATATATATATATATATATAATATCATTAGTCTATTATAGTTTATATATATGGTACATTTAAACCGCTACCTATAATAGGTGACCTTGTTTAATACATACACTGAGAGAAATGATTTTGTTACAGGAACAAATTGAAGAACAAATCAAGGGAAAGCAAATGTGATATTTGTTAAAAAACCGATTTGTTACGATTGTAAATTAATTTATCAATGTAACAAATAATCAATAGTATCATTAGTAAATAAGAGGCTCATATATATATATATACATATAAAAGTCATAGACGATTGCAAGACTCCAAATTGTAAGAAATTGACCAATTCTAATCAAGTATTCTCTCTACGTTTGACTGTGCTTGGTAAGTTTTTTTCCTACGACTTAAGATTCCATGATCATCTACGAATTCTATGTATGGTAAGCCTAGCCAAAAGTCTATCCAAAAGATAGATTAGATTCTATACAGTTTGCTTCTGTACTAATAATTGGTTGGTACTAGCAGCAAACACAACTACGAAATTTACCGATCACATATTTATTTTCAATCACCGATTGAAGGTACTGCTAAATTAACAAAATCCTTTCTTTCAGTGTAGATTGAATATAAGAACTTATCGTACAAGAAACGACCTAAACTCTTAAACGAACGGCGTAAAAGGCAACCGTTATGTTTTAATTAGAACTTAATTAGATTCTACGAGTATATTTGATTTGAGTATAATATATATTAATTCGTTAAATACGTTATAAATATGTGTCTGATACCTTCTTCAAGTCAGCGTCGGCACCCATGCTCCCACCATGTAACGTCGCGCACACATCATCGAGGACCAAGAAGAGACCAGGTGGTTTCCTGCCTTCAAGAAGCTCCACCACGACGGCATTATTGAAATAATCTATTGATGTCCACCTGATGTTCTCGGAAATGTATTCTTCCTGAAACGAAGCAGAATTCGATCCTATGGCATAGAAAACAAAATTACCTCGCGTTAATCAATTGTCTTTATAATAAGGGCAGAGACCAAATTGTCAGCTAAAAGTAACATTTATTTATTTAGTTTACAAAATAGCATGTTATACTCATCTTGATTACATAATAAGCCCGATAAATGTTACAAAACTCGAAGCGCGTCATTGCTTGGATAATTCAGATCGTCGATCCAACTTTCGTGGAAGATATGCGCAGGTTGCTTGCTCGTTACATCGAAAATACAGGCTTAATTACGTGCCGCTGGTACCGCCGGATATATCGCACACAGGCGATTTATATCTCGCTTAGCTCCCGAGGCGATAGAAGGGAAAGGCGATAGTAATAACGTGATTGCCGGCGCTTTTAAAATCGCTTTCCATTTCAGCTCGAGCTAAACCTGAAGGTGTACCTCACCGCCGGCTATGATCAACCGGAAACCAGTCACTATTTCTCTTCCCATCCCGATTTCGCCCGTTTCCGAATATATTTTATTTATATATTTTATTTTTCTCCAACAGTCGCATAATCTTAGCGAAACGTTGAATAAAAAAATATGAGAGGCTTTCCAGCAAGACATAGTGATTATTTCATCTTTCGATTACATTATTATCTCATCTCTTTGTTTAACATTGCTAAACAAAGGATGTAATAATCCACTGTGTTATATTGTGGGCACTTTCTATTTAGTGACATAAGTCGACATAATTACACATCATTTTGTCTTTTTTGCCATCCTTTGAGTAACAAAGGGTGTTTTCCAGCAAGATTACAATTGATGCTTTCCACACCAAGCGACATGTGTACGACACAGTAATCATATCATCTTTTTGTTTAATATTGGCAAATAATAAGGATATGTAATGACTCATGTTCGTTTGTATGTCTTACTGGAAAGCATCCAGTGTGACATAGTGAATTAATTCTTATTATTTAATTCTTATTATTTGTCAATGTTAAATAAAGATGAAATGATTACTATGTTAACGTTGTAACTCTTGTATCAATTATACCAAAGAAAATATCCAAGACAGAACGATACTTTTGTCAACTTATATCACCAAATGGAAAACATTCTGTTTGTCTATTGGTGCTTTCCATCAGCGAGAAATACAGTATAACACAGTGATTATTTCATCTTTGTTTAATATTGGTAAACAACAAAGATGTAATGATTTACTATTATCATTTGTGTCTCTTGTTTGAAAGCACCTATAATCTCTCGACCTCCAGCTTTCTTTACGATGCTCGAATTTAAAAGTACAAAGATACAAGCAATAGACATTGATAATGTAAAAGACGCAGTTGTTCCGTTTCGAAACAACTGCGTCTTCTTGCCAGGGGCAATCCAATCTTAGTAAACAATTTTAAAACTCATCTTTGTGTTCACGAAGGTGTGCGATTCACGGCCAGGTTTTTTTATCCGGTCTAGTTGCAGCACCACATCGCGACACGCCGCGTCGCCGCGGCCTGAAGAAGTGGCACGATTTTTTCGTCGTGGCCTTTACTCGAGTTAACGATTCTTTTTTATGAGGCCTGACCTCTTTACGACAACCGTGGTAAGTTCGGACACTAGTTTCCGCTGGTCGTTCCTCGGAGGATTGCGCCGCATAATAGGGCTGCTCGAGTAGTCTTTGTATTCAATGTATACAAACTCGTTGTTCGGAATCAGACAGGCTCACGAAGAGGTCGGCGTGTCCGCACGTTGCGCATGAATTTTTCGCGTGAAACTTCCGTGTTGCAAATAATACATCACCGGACGGAAATCGCTCGAGCAACGCTCGAGTGGTCCACGAATGAATGGTTCGCGTGATGGATAATTAATGCGTGTCAAATTTGGCACGTACGCGATTCTTTCACGTTCTTTCGGAGCAGGTGCTTTCACTCATGCGCACGGTTCCATGTTATTGTTTTACCTCTGCCGCTTTCGTTCTACAGACTGGTCGAGCGATTTTATCAAGACAAAGCACGAATTAAATTATTCTAATTACGGATTATAATATATAGCATAAGTATAAATTAATATTAATAATATAATGTCGCATGGAAAGATGTTATATACAGAATGGAGCGTGAAATGTTATACCATGATTTAAATATAAGAATGATAAAAAGCTATATAGAATATAAATCACAAAGTACAAATGCCAAGCAGAGCCAACATTAGATAGCCGTGTTATAAAGAATTTTAATTCTTTATTAAAAAATAAAATTAATTCGATGTTTCAATTTCTCACTTTTTTGGTTTCATCCTCAACAATTAGAAAAATGAAAATATAGTTAAAATTTACATGAAGATTAAAGTGAATATCGTAATCAAGTACATTAAAATAAAACAAGTCTCGTTGAAATACATAAGATATGAGTATTAGCATTGAAATTTTTTGAAAAATTAACTGGTAGTAGAATCTCGTCAATTATTAGTAATTGAGTTTGTTAAAAATAAATGTGTTAAATATAACATATTTTATGAACGGAATAATGTACAATTGATTATCAAAGCATGAAAATTGGAAAATTAAATAGTACGATAAGTTTTATGCGCCCTTTACTTTTTGAATTTCAAATTGGCGACTTCTCACGCATTTAAGACCCTGAGAAAGAAAAAAATAAAGACTCACCGCGAACATTTAATTAGCTGCTTTCTCGGCCTCGCCGTGATAATTGCGATAAGCAAATTAGCCGCAACCCGTTGATCACATGCAATTACTTGTCGCGTGCGCGAGCTAATCGCATAAAATGCACGCGGTAAACGGAGTCGTGTGTTTTGGTGATAATTACGACTGCGTATAAGTACCCATTACGCATTCGCGCCAAGTCGTAATAATCTATTATTTCGCACATCTCTCATTTCGATTCGTGTAACATAGTGTCATTCGCGGTTTTTTTATCCTTCCGCAAGACAGTACGTCCTCTCGTCCATCTCATTCGGCGGACAAGCGTGACGACCGAAGAAAACACGGGAACTCGCGTCGAGCTGAGGAGAAAAAGTTACGAGAGAACAAAGGAAAACACCCGCGACAGCGAGTTGAAACCTTCGTTCAATCCGCCGACAGTTAATAATCGTATTTTCCATTTGCGTTTGTTTGACGCATCCGTGACCGTCTCTCGTAATTTCCCCACTGACATTTCATCTCCTTCCGACCTTCTATATCTTATACGCTTAAGCGCTGTCTATATATAAGAAATTTTAACGAGTAAAAAAATTAAATTTCTCTAGAACTCTAGAACACACACGAATCTTCCAGACTGTGTTCTAGAATTGAAATTTAATTTTTTTACTCGTTAAAATTTTGTAAAACGCTATTCGCATTATTCTGTATAAAATATGTTATATTTAACACATTTATTTTTAACAAACTCGATTACTTATAATTGACGAGATTCCACTGCCAGTTAATTTTTCAAAAAATTTATCAATGCTCGTATCTTATGTATTTCAGCGAGACCTGTTCTATTTTAATGTAACTTGATTACGATATTCACTTTAATCTCCATGTAGTAAGTGTAAATTTGTAGAACAATCAAAATTTCGCTTGTTTTATACACAAAGAGAAGAAAAAGAAGAGTTTTGTTAACTTTTTAGTATTACATCTTTATTCTTACTTACGACTTACTTATGACTTCGGGCGATACCGGGCATCAACGATGTTATGTTTTTAAAAATTTATAAAAGCAGTGAAATCTTTAAAAATAACCTCTTTAAAAAAAAAGATAGCCAAGTGCATAAAAAAGATATCGAATACATTTCATTAATTTCCTTCTAAAAAATGGATACGAAATAAATGCAATCAGCCTGGTATTTCATAACACAAGACACATAAGATTGAAAAGTGACTAAAACGGTCAACTAGATTATAATGAAGAAAAAACTTGGCGTCCAGTCACATTAATTACACTTATTTGAATATATTATCTCATCGCAGTATTATAAATTAAAATATAAAAATAATAGACATTCATATATAAATATAATATATAAATACGTATGTATATAGTTTGTGGGATGAAAATAAAAATTCTAAAGAATAAAGAAAATTTTAAGCTAATTTTGAAAGAGAGTGTCTCAATTTTTAATGTTTAAGAGTGAGATTTCACTCTTCAGAGTGAGATTCACTTTAAAAAGTTTTAGAGAGTAAGTTTTACGCCTTCAAATCTCATTGTAGACGCCGCTTCAACCGGTCCAACGACACGCTCGATGGATACGTGCTCTGATTTCTGTACGGTTTCGCGGAATGCGTCCACGAATGCATTGTCGTGTCGATCTTCGGCGTGGCATCCATTGAAGGTACCAAAGATGCGTCGCGAATGCAGCATGGATGCTTTTACCTGTGAGCGCGAACACGAGCAATTTCCGGCTATTTTCTCAAAGCGGATTCCGTTAGACAGGACAATAATTAAAATAGCGCCTCGTTTAACGCACGCATGTGTGAACAATGCCGCACGCAAGGATATGTCGACCCGCATCCTACATCTTGTTCTCAGCTGTTATTCTATTTATTTTATAAGAATAATTTTGCTTCGAGCTTTCAGTGGATTCGGTGTTTGTTAGCTTTTCACAAGAGTGCAATCGCTACAAAAAGAATTCTCTGTTGAAACAAGAGTTGTTAATTTTTATTATGAACTTAATACAAAAATTAAGAAAATAATTTTGTATTAATTCGTCGAAACCAAATAATTAACATTTATATTTATTTATATTTATTGTACTTTTATATTTATATTTATTGTACTTTTATCAATATTTTTTAATTTGAATACCGGTCTCCTCGATTATATTATCTCACATTTCCAGAAACACTCTAATTTTATACTTTTACGAGAACAAGTGCCTGTTGCACACGCCACTTACACACTTGTTTTTAATTAACATTAATGATCTAAAAAAAAAAGTCGCGATGAGCAAACTAATTAGATCGGGAGTCACAAATACCTCTGGTATGGGAAACTGCGCTTCATTGTTGCCGGAATTGCCAGGTTTGGCGAGAGGAGAAGGGTGCGTATAAAAACGTAGATAATAGAAAAGATGAATGTGTGTATTCTGGGTTAACGCCGGTGAAAATAAAGAGAGAAGCTCCATCTCGATTTTGCGAGAAATCGCCGGATTTGTGTGACAGTTAGATGTCAAACGTCAATTGCCATCCTCATGCATTTAAGTTCTTTTGTCGCTCAACAAAATTCTTTTTGTATTAAAAAAAAAACACATAAAAACTATAACTATAATTTGTATTTTATATACATCAAATATTTTAGTTCATCAAATGGAACACAAATTTTTCATTACTAATTAATTCTGCGAGGCATTAGAAAGAATTTTGTGGGTACAAAGAATAAATTATTTTAAACTTTGATAAGAAATTTCGCCTTATTATATGTTATATAAGAAGAGATTAGGATTCTATATATATTTTTAAATAATAATAAAATTATTTTAATTAACGAACACCGGAATTGTACAAAAGAAAGTTTACAACGAAGTTAAAACTACAAAGAAGATATCGAGATACGCATCAGAATACAGAGTATAATTATCACTTTAATTTTAGAGAGTCTTCATTGTTTCGTACTAGAATATAAAACTAACTGTATTCTAACTGTTATCGCGACGCGCAATCGAGAACGCAAAAGATGTCATCTTGATGTATTCGCGAGAAATTCAATGGTCACGTCGTTGTTGCGACAATGTTGACTTTATTACGAAGTACGCGACCATTACATTAATCGCGTAGACAGACGGAGTTAATTTAAAAGTACTAATGGCAACAACTTCCTCACAACATTGAATTAACTCGATTTGCAAGCGCAATTCTTGTAACACTGCACTATATATCGTATAAAATTATTTTTTTGAAAAGTACGAGTAACGTAGAAATATAAAAGTATTTTTTCAAAAAGAATAGCTTAAATTGCGAGGGGATAACTACTAGTTGAAATATTGTCCCATTGATTATGATGATTTTATTTGATTTTATATAATTTTGTCTGATTACAAATAATTTTTTTCACTACATATGAAGCCATTTGATAAAATATATGATTTTATTTAATATTATACAATGATTTTTCATTAATTGCATATATAATTATCGGATTATACGTAGAGATTTCATATGAATTTTATAATTTCGAGGACTCTATCTCGATTACATTAAGTGATTACCTCCTCGTTAAATGATTGATTCTACATCATTCACAGATAGACGTTGTTACGAGAGTAGATATGTACGTTTGACAGGTGTGTTTGCGCGGTCCGCCAAGCCACGTGCGCCGCGAAAAGGATTTAAAAGCCACCGACGAAGAGATACGCGACCAATCGAGAATCCCGAAGTGCGAGGAGTGGTGGAAGCCGCACGTGGGAAGAACAAGAGAGAAAGAGAGAAGGCAATCGCTTCACTTAGCTATTTCATTACCTTCACTCGATCCTTGGCCGCAGTGCACACGGAGCCGCGATCACGTTTTGTTCCTCGCCGCGAATGGTACCGATCGGCGCGATCCTCGCGCGCACGCGGACGAATGGACCGCGCGTTACATAATAAAAAGACCGAGTGATCCACTTTCAGAGGAAGAAAAACGATCGCGGATTTTTGTGGAAAAAAAAAAACGGTCACGCCAAAAACGATCGTATAGAGGAGCGCTGAATCCCAAGGAGGTCGTATGTTCGCGTTACTTCGTGAATTTCAAGTACGGAAGTTCAGAATACGTCTTAGTATCTAGCTTTCAGCTAATAAGCTGACGTTATTTCTCATCTGTTTGATGTTAAACGACATCAAAGATGTTATTTTGATGTCAAAATGACGACAAATACCGTCAACTTCTCGAGAAACACCAAGTCAAGAGAAAGTCAAAATTACTTTATTTTGACATCATGAAAGTCAAAATAATGATTTTTGGTTAAAAAAATTTGACTGTTTATTGATGGTAAGTAGAAAAATAAAGTCATTTTGATTTCTTGTTGACTTTTATGTGTATGTTCCTTAGTTTGCCTCATTTTTTTATTTGTCAACAATTATTTTATGTATCGAAACAACAGTTGATTAATATTCATCTCCATTTATTATTGACTAAGAAGTTCGTATTGCTTTCAATGAAACGCCTCTTAACTGTAAATACATATATATATATCAACAGTAATAGTTTCTTACAATTAGCGGTTGAACGAGATAGTTTCTGCGATTTACGTCCGCCTGGCAAATTTCGCAACGACGGTCGCAACGATCAATTTAAATAGCAAAGAGACAAGGCAAAGAAGATTCGTCATGTACAACGTACGAATGTTCAGATATGGAAGTGGCGGCATTCAGATTTTATCGTCGCGGTTATCCCGGCTATTGCGCTCGTAAAGTTCGAGAATTTAAATCTCATTTTTCGCGTACCTAGCGTGACAGGTGATCTGTAAAGGTACAGTTGCGGACTTTAGGACGCGACAAATAGTCGGCGAAATGGAAACTTAGCGTTTATTCGTTGCCTCTGAAATATGACCGTTATTAACGACATCTCTTAATTGCGGAAATATATAATTCTCGAATTAAATCTCGTAATTATAAGATATTTCATAAAAAGTCAAAATAAAAAAGAAAAAAATAATCGATAAAAAGGAAATTATTAAGTGTCATTAACGACACTTTTGATTGCGGAAATTTACAATTCTCTTAATTATCAATTAAATCTCATAATTACAAGAGTATTGTAGAATATCTTATAAGATATTTCGTGAAAAGGTAAAATAGAAAAAAAGAAAAATAATGAGACGATTTTAAAAATTAATCTGCACTTATGCGAATTGTGTCTTGATATCAAGTATCATGTAAGTCGATATTCATTTATAGATACTTTGCAATTGTTAGTGCGTGCTAGATTAAACCGCTCGCTATCCGCCAATATTCTTTAATGAAACTTAATTGCCGTGCGCCGTGTTGTGAAACGTGTTGCGAAATCGCGACTGTAGTTCGAATAAAGAACAGCCACAAAGTCGTAATCGAACGAGCCTCATAAACGTTCGCAAAGTGCGCTTACTGCTTTTAACATTCTCGACGGCTTGATTAACGTTAGAAAAATGATGAGAGTACGGAGAATAATCGAAGCGAGAGAAACACAAGTCGCTTCGCCTTCGGCACTGATTAATCGCTTTCAAATCGTTTTTGAAATTTCCTTCTCTCAGAACAGTTTCCTTCGCCTTCCATGTACAATGTACGGGAAGAAAAGCATCTCATATAACACAGAGGTTTGAGAACATTATTGCAACGTTACAATGGTTGCGTTCAGAGAAAGCAGTTAATGTAATCGTTGTAAAATTTTTTAATATGATTGGTCTTGCTCTTAGTTTCTATCTCACTGAATCTAAATGTATAACTAATCATGTTAAAGAATTTTACAACAGTTGCAAAGTTGCTTTCTCTGCTGAACACATATTACTACAATATTGCTGAAACGTTGCAATGTTGCTGGAATAATTTATGTTGTATGGAATATGAGGTGATTTTTAGCGAATTTGAATGGATATATTCAATGCGCACTGGCGCATTGAAATCTTAAAGCCGTTGTATACTAATTTTTATATAAAAGTAAAATGAAAACATTTTAAATTATAAAATACAGATTTTACTAACAGTACATTAAAATCTATTGAGCATTTTATAGTTTAATCCTTTTTTTAAGTCATCGTACACAAAGTCGTCGTAAAAATGTAAATTTAATATAAAATTTTAATATAAAAACGGATTAAACCACAAAATCCTCTATACATTTTATTGTGCTGTTAAGTAAAATCTGTATTTAATTCGAAATATTTTCATTTTACTTTTACACAGATTAAATCAACAACTGTAACTTTAATATTCACTAGTGCACACTAATGCGTCCAATCGAATTCGTTATTTGATTCGGGCGCGAGCGAAAAAATGCGATTACGTAAAGGGCCAATTAACTCTTGAGCGACCGCTCGTTTTCGTGTCCGCTGCGAGACACAATCGTGATCGATTTATCAAAGCGGCCTCGCGATGACTCGCGCGTTTTCAGATAGGAGATCATTTCCTGCGCGGCGAACGGAAGGAGAAAAGGCGCGGTGCTCTAGTTGCGGGTTTTTTTTATTTTTCAGTGAGCGGTACGTAACACTTTTATTTTAACAAAACGCAGCCGACATTCGTGGACAAGCGCCGAATAATGATCGTCAATTATCACTTTACGCGTCATACGGCCGACTATACTATTTCTCTTTGCCGTTGTGTAATTCTTCCTTTTTATCAGGATTTCGTAATGTCCAAGGCGCAAGGAAAGAAAGAATGATGCCGTTTTGCTTTTTCAAAAAGGATTATAAATACAATATTCGATAAATAGGAAATAAGGAACCTAAACGGTCAAGCTGGATTTTTATTGTATTACTTATAATTCAATGTGAATTTATACACAATGTATCTCCAATCTTGTAAACTGCGCGCGCCAAATTTAATCATTATTAAGATTCTTTCTAATTGTAAGCATCAATTGTGAGCATCAATATTATTAAATTGCTTGTCAATTTAATTTGTAATATTATTGCTCTAGTTCTGTTAAAATTACGTTTCGAGATTAAAAATTAAATTCGGCGCGCAATTTGCAGGATTGGATGTGAGTGTATAAATTTACACCGAGTTATTTAAGCACTAAAGATTTCAGCTTTATTGTTTAAAACCTTTATTTTCTGTTTGCTATGTATTTACAGTACAGTATTAAAAGATACTTTATTTATTATTGTGAAATAATATTGATCTAAGGTAGCGTGAAAGTCTTGAATTATTTCAGATCTCGAGAGATATTTTTCGCGGTACGGGGATTATTTAAAAATAAAAGCCGGAATCAGACTAACAATAGGCATTAAAGATTAAAGATTGAAATTTCACCAATGAGGACAAAGAAGTTTTGGCTTCTTTTGTTCTGATTGGTCAAACTTCAATCTTTCAATCTTTCAATCTCATTCTTCAATGCGTAATTTGGGCTTATGCCCGTTCTACCCGTTTCTACCACAGATTGATAGATTAACTTTATTCTCAGTTTATATAACTTGATCTTCATCCTTTTTTTAAATTTCTTTGAATTAGAAAATACTGAAGAGTTAATTAGAACCGAGATTAAAATTAAAGTAAATTGGTAGAAAGAGGCTTTAGACAATATTCTACACTGAAAAAAAATATAGTCAATTTTAATAAATATTTAGTTGAATACTGCCAACT
>NW_012130118.1:1110996-1115880 GCF_000143395.1 Atta cephalotes | reverse complement strand
ATATAATATATATATATATATATATATATATATATATATATATTTACAATAGCTATATATACATAAACTGCACACATCACTATTTCATTTTTATACTTTCGAAGCATATTTCTTCTCAAGTATTCGTTCTACTTCTTCATAGATCACGCTACTTCTTAAGGATGTATTATACTTATTATTTAATAATGAAAACATTTTGAAAAATTTACAGATCTTTCTATATTCTATAATATTTGAAAGTAACACAAAAAATTTGGCGACGATTCAGAACTTAGATAAAACATTATTTTAATAAGAAGCAGATGTTTTTAAAAAATAATTAAGAAAATAAGAAAATTTGTATTTACTATAAAATTGTATTGTTAAATATAATTACTTATTATGTTTCATATGTACGTATACAACATTCATATTTTCATACGAAAGATATAAATTTCCAATTTCCAATTTCAGTAACTTTTGATAGAGATGATACATCCTTAAGTATTTAAATTCTTCTTATTGTTAAACATTTTTCACGCGGATATAACTGTATCGGTTACTATTTATGAATCCTCTTTGCATTCAAATTATTCGTTCCAGTCTTGTATCGTACGCACGGAGGCTGCGACAATAAATTTTCCTCGTCCTACTTCGCCGCCGTTTCGTCTTCATTCGCTCACGAGATTTACATACGTGGTGGACGCGACGCGACTCGTAGATAGCTTGTACACATGCCTGGCACACGACCGATTTTTTTATCATTTTGACGAAAAATCGGCTGCCATCATTCTGCGTGCGAACTAGTTCTAACTTTGCCCCGTATTTTGTGCGACGCTGTCCCGGATGGGAGAATTTTACGCGATGTTAAAATTCGATCTCAGTCGCGATTGATGGATGATCTTCCGCTTTTTAGCTAGAATTCATTAATTACAACTGGAAACACAATGGGCGATGAATAACAAATCTGGGCACGTATTATGGAACTGTTCGAAATGGATTCTGACCGAAATTATTTCATTTTCTCTATAAAATACAAAACGAAGAAATAAATGAACAATAATCGGGGGAAATCCATTCCGAATAATTTTATAATACGTGCCTTGTTCTATTTAAACGGACTAGCCCACGATTAGCAATAGAGCGGCATAGATCCATCATTCCATTTGCGCGATACTTTACGATCGATATAATAAAAATACTTGCAAATACCTCTTCAAGTCGAACCAGCAAAGAATTTTCACTGCATAAAGAAAATTTATTCTGTCGATAAAGTTTGAAACTTGTCGAGTCTCTTTGCAAGCCAACTATTCCACTTGAAAAATTGTTCGAGGCTATAGTGATATCTGATTATCAACAACAGAGGTGGTACTTCTTTGGAATTTAGTTATCTTAAAGTGATCATTAACGTTCATCAAACTTTGCTATTTCCTGTTCTTTCTTCCTAGCGGAAATTCTGAAGACGTTCTTATGATTAAGAAGAAACCGCGTAATTTCGATTATACTCCGACCGCAATGAAAGACTCGATCGAGTCTGTAACTTTCTCGAAAATTAAGCATATTTACTTTCTGAGTCTTCGCGAAGGATATAGGAAGTAAAAATGATAAGCGTTCACAGGGTACAATTAGACAATCGAGATGTACAACTCGGCTTTCTAAATAAAAATTTGTGGTAAACTCTAATACAACAGAAAAACCTAGCTAGAGTTTCGACGACGTGCAAAGAGATTTTTATTAACTTACACGAGAGGAAAATGATTTGTTAAAACAATTAAAACTCTCATTGATTCAGTAAATTTATAGCCAATATAATAGTATATAATATACAGACAGCCAATTTTTTATGTTAAAATAATAAAGATGTACAGTTGAATAAAATTAGCGATTATAAATAATCACATTTGTCATACTAGCACAGTAAATTTGTCAATACAGTAAAGATAACTTTTTATGAAAATTAATTCAACAGAAGAAAACTTGTTAGTGGCAATTTTTATTGCAGCAAAGAATTAACTGAATTACCATACTGATAATTTCTTATAGACATATGATTTCTTTATTAATCTATCAAATCTTCTTATTGTTAATTATAAATGTCGAATTCGTGCGCAGCAAACTATAGCTTTGCTGAACCATCTAATCTATTCATTTTTTTGTAACGATATTGCACAGCGAAAAAAACACAGCTGAAAAACTTCACTGATTCAACAAATCTACAGTCGTAATATACAGACAGTCAATTTTCTATGTTAAAAAAATTGACAGCTGAATAACATTAGCGATTTGTTAAAAAAACTATCAAATCTTCTTAGCTGTCGATGTTGAATTCGCGTAGTAAATTATAGGTTTGCTGTACCACCCAATTAATTTTTTTTCCATGTGTAATTCGGTAAGTAACATCATCAAGTCGTCCCACGAATTGCGTCATGATGGATGAGAGAGGAAAATTGCTGGTTAGCAAGAGAAAAAATGTACGCGTGTAAAATGCAGCGCGACGGTGACGTCGACACGAAATGTCAGGGTGCGCGATTCGGTAAACGCCGCGCTGCCTGGTGAGAACCGTCGCTTGACAGGTCGGCTCCCCACGTGGAGAGTCGCACGCTCCGCTTCATCGAGCATTCAGTCGAACACGTTCACCAGGGCAACGATTGCACTTGCACTTTTTAAGAGAACCTGTTCACCGCACCGGAGCCACACCCACGGTGTGCCGAGAGACGCGAATCGACGAGGTGGAGACATAGATCTCGCGAGAGAACGCGTGGTCCAGGAAAGAAGGAATCTGCCCGTTATATTGTACGTGTTATATTGTATTTCTGCTGGTCGAACGGTAATATGAGATTATCGGACGAGCACTTGTGTCCGGAACGTATCGTACTCACTTCGTGTAAATATATTTATTTTGTGAAAACCAGTTTGATAACGTTCATCTATATCCTTATTTTACTTGTCCTTTATGTATTCTGAAATGTTTGCTTTCTCGATGTAGGCCGCTATCGCGATCGAATTGCTCAATGTTATTACAATACACGCGTTAGTTCGTTGCTTCTTGAATTTATATTGAACATTTATCTTACTTTCGAGATATTATTTCTACTTTTAAGACCTTTCACTGATTGTAAAACGTGATCTAGAAAGTATTTAGTTTCAGAAATCCTTAGAGATTTTCTAACTGCGGAGAAATATTCTTGATCAGATTGGCTACGATTAGCACCTCAGTTAAATCGCTTTCGTAATCCTGTTATAACATTCTGTATCATATATGCATTGTAACTTTTCTTAATCGACTGGTCGCCGCTAGATTGCATAATAATTATTTCTGTTTTTATAATTTCTAAGAAACGATAGAGTTATATACATATATATTTTTTTAGAAATTTCTACTGACAATAAGACTATCAAAAAAATTTAGAGGCTAGTGGAGAAAGTAGTGAATAAAACCGAAAAAATGTTCGCTACGAAATGATTCACTACGGAATGGAAAAAGATTGTAATTATTCGGTCGGCACGGATACTGTCATGGTCGAAGAAAAAAAAAAGAGACAATTTTATTCGCTCTTTAGGAACGTAATTTTTACAATCGCGAATTGACGAGCGCTAGAATTGATTGTTGACAAATACAATAGATTCGCCAATCGTGTTTTTCACGCTTGAATGAAACAAATTTTCGCAAATTTTCCGTACAATATTGACAATATAATTTAGAATTTGATTCATATGGTGCGGAAATGGATTTCAGCAGTTATCCTAATTGGAGAATATGCTTTTTTAATAACGTCAGTAAAACAGAAAGGAGATTTTTGTTTAGATAAAGCGAACTTTTAATATCGCAAAGTTCAATTTTTTATACTGTAAGTGTGCAGGGAAAGACCTCGTGTATTTGGCATTTAAAATATGATACTGACAAAATTATATTGGATTAAGAGGATCCTAAAGTCAACATCGAAGTTGATTAAAAAAATGTAATTTTCCAGCTTTTTTCGTTTTTGGTATAAAGCTGACCGGCCGTTTATATTTTAATTGTGGAAAAAGATTTTTTTCCATAATTTATATAAAAGTAGTTAGAAAAATACTTATTTGAAAAATAATTGATATAAAACAGACAACTTTAGGATTCCTTTAATTCTTAAAATAAAATAATGCAGATGAAAACAATGGCTCATAGTTCATCTCGTATCTTGCAAAATGTGAAATCTCATGAAAGCAGTTTTCCTTAATCGAAAGAAATATATCTCAGAATAAAATCCACTGTGGATTGACCGGAAAATGCCACAATTAATTATAATTAAGCTATAAATAATTAGAGAGGAGCAGAACCTGATAGTTGCGTAAGCATTGTGAAATAATCTTTTTGCCACGCCATTCAACCTTGCACCTCGCATCTCGATTGTGTGCAAGGTGAGTGTATTATCCGGGGAAATAATCTCTCGATCCCGTTCAATTATTGCACCATCATTGGAGAGGAGAGCTGGATGCTTATTGGAACGTATCGTCATACCCGGCAATTATCATTTCGCGGTTAAACTAGCGTACAATTTATAGAAATGGTGAGATGATTTCATCCCAACGTCAAACACTAGGATTCATTTCCAGCTCAACATTCGTCGATATTACACAAAGCATTAGAGATACAATGCCCGTCGCATTTTGTACTCGGCAAATCGCCGGACGGATATCGATCCGCTCCGAATCGAACATTATTGTATGAACAAAAGATCGGTAGATCGAGAAATTATCGAGAACGCGCGAACTACGAAGCGGCAAAAGTGTAACGTCGTTATTCGGCTTTGATTCGCCACTTTTCTCTTCGCGCTCTCTTCTAAAGAATTTATGCCTCGCAACATTAGCGACGTCTAAGTCTAGCTGGAAACGTATATGTATATATATATATATATATATATATATATA
>NW_012130118.1:1106119-1110116 GCF_000143395.1 Atta cephalotes | reverse complement strand
CGTACGTAGTACGTAGTAACGTAATATAGTATATATATATATATATATATATATATATATACCGAGAAAATTGTACCTGCCGATTGTAGAGCAATTGTCTTCGAATGAATTCCTGAATACGCGTATGCCTTACGTAAGGAAAACAAGAGAAATTGTATCATTTTGTCCGCCGGGCGGACCGCTCGCGCGAGTAAAACTTTCACCACGTTTATTGCTAACGTGCTCGTTACACGGCATGATCGAGCACGTCGGCGTCGTCCCGTTATCTTGTCGTGGCTTCCTGCCACAGTTTTTCGGCAGTGAAGAAAACGCCCTGTGAAATTGCTGAAGCCGAATATTCTAATCGTCGAAAAATGTAATACCTATTCGCCCACGCAATCGATCTGATTACACGGATATCCTGTTTCACACAACGACTAATTGCAGGTTATTAATTTCCGGTTTGGCGATTTCAATTGGAGACATATACATTGTGCGTCTTATATAAGCGTCATATATATTCTTATATGCATTGACCAACCGCAACGGTTTTCTACAATTTCTCTTTGGGTGTCAAGCTATACTTTAATTGCAAAACGAACGTAGAGAGATGATTAATCCGGATCAGGACGAAACGAATTTTACAAAAATTCTGTGGAAAGAGAAAAGAAAACTGTTGACGGAATTAAGCCAGAAGCACATAAGATGAATATAAGAAAAATATAAGACAGTAAGCAGTAAATGAGTTAGCAATAGAGAATGTAAGATAATAATTTTATGTTTTTTTTTTGTGAAGTTGACTGATTTACTTACTACATAAGTATGTCTTACTATTTTACGTCTTTGTATATGCCATGAACTTTAAATTTTAAATACACTGAAAAAAATATTAAATTTTAATAAATATTTGTTTCAATAGTTCTAAGTAAATATTTAATAAACGTAAACATATATTTGTTTGATAGGAAAACAATTAATTTAACTATTTAACATTTTTTAACATTTTTTAATTTCTAAGTAAATTTATTTACTTACAATTAGTATTATTCAAAGAAATATGTATAAAATTCAATACATTTTTTTTCAATACAAGAGTCATGGCATAAATCTAACATCTAACAGCTGACATTGGCAAAAAAATTCTAAGCAGCACAAGGAAATCAACATGTTGAATTGCTACTGTTATTATATACAGCCTTACGGTCTCTACTATGCTTGGCCAATTCACTTACTGCTTAAGTTTCTTGTATGAATAAAACTGCAGTGGACGATTTTTTCTCATATAGAGAAAATAATCTTTCCAGGATGTCGCGAAGAATTAGCATTTGTGCCACGGTGCTGCTCGTCCTATTTGAGTTGACCACGTCGGCCATGGTCCTGCCGAGACCACCTTCGTCACCTAATCATATCCATCAGGATCAGGAACTATCCGCGCGCAAATCCATCGAGGGCAAATCCCTGCACGGTGTCCCGCGAAACACCAATGTGGAGAGACCAGATACCGAGGACTACAGGTATCGATTCGCCAGCGATTGGCATTTATTCAATGCAATTTTTTCCGCGCTATTTTTTTCATATCGCCGATCGGTATCGATATTATATTCCATGGCCATCACGTTGCACCAATTCACTTTCATTTCGCGTTTAGAATTGCGAACTCGTTCGAAGTGATCAATTGGTCCGTCAATTGTTATCGCCTGATCAATCTTGAATCGAACACTGTTAGATATTAAAGGAGAAATGGTAACTCAATTCCTTGAGTTAAATAACTTTTCATTATTTTTAACTTTTACCTGCGTTAAAATTCAAATCAATTCGTTTCTGTAGTTTCAAAATAAACAATAAAAAAAATAGTATATTAATGCACTTAGTAAATAATAAATTAAATTTGATCAAACTTTTAATATATTTTCTTGAGTTAAATTGTTTTAGTCAAATTAATGACATATTGAATAAAAGCAGTGACGATACTATAGATATGATAAGAAATAAAATATATATAAATAGATAATTCAAATAGGATATAATCTATACATTATAAATTTATTTGTTATAATTTTAATAGTGAAATGTATTTTAAAATAATAAAACTTTATCTTTATTTCTTCGTTAAAATTTTAACGAATTAATCACGAATGTGATTTTACTTATAATGCCAAATTTTATTGTACGAGTTCCAAGTCTTTGATTAATGCGTTTCGCAAAATATTAACGGACGCCCAATGATGGTAACTACTTATTCCACTCTAGTTAACGGCTTCTTCTCGGGAAACTCTCTCAACTGACTCATCGTGATTACGAAACGATATTTACTTCGAGTCTTGCAATTTTAAATCGCTCGAACAAAAGAGGAAAACTCTGCCTGAAACATCATTCTTTCCCACCGACGGAAAGCAGCCCAATTAGCACGAATGAAAAGTCGTCTTCGTTGCGGCGCACGAGAAACGTGAGAAATCCAAGCGGGTAATTGCTTCTGTGTAATTTCAACGATGGTAGATTTACGTGACCACAATTCGTATCTTCAGACACCGATACGCTGGGCGCAACCGGTAATTTTGAAAGCAAAATAGTAAGCGCGATTAAAGCTGGACAAACAAACCGATTGTCTCTCGAGTCTCTTCTTCGTGCGGCCGCGATCGCTGCGGTTTAATAATCGCGAATATCCGCGAGTTTGGGCAGAAAGGCATTTCTCAATAATGACACTTGTAATTGCGATCGGATTAACCTCGTAATATCGTGAAAATAAAAAAGTAATTTCTCGCTCTCGCTCGATCCCTACCGTTAATATCCGATTAGCTATGCTATTCCTACCTGCTACTCATACCGTGTATTTACGGTTGATTATCCAGCATCTCAAAGTTCCATCCGTTCAATATCAATTTTCATTCTGTATATTAGCAAAAAGCTATAATCTATATGAAATTAAGTAAAATTGAGTTTCTTCTCTCTTTGCAGGCTCTTCGAGATTGAGCTGCAGGGCGCGGATGAGATGGATGCCGCAAATTTGCAGGGTCTGATGCGGACGGTGCTGAAGGAGGAGCAACGCGTCGCTGCGGAGCGAACGCCGAACGGCTACCCGAATCCCGAGGTAATCCCGCACTCTATTCTTGGTGTGCGAGATATGGGTCTAAGTCCGAATTATCGTCTAGACACCTTCGACAATGACAAACGTCCATCGTTGAATCCGCTAAAGCTGCCGAATCTTAATGAGAAATTGTACTATTTGAAGAGTGGCCGGCCTAAGGTCTATGTGAACGTGCGAGGACACAGTGGCTCCTTTCGCAAGGATACTAATGCCTCGTCTATGGCAACTCCGAGCGAAGGTGCGGTAGGATACCTCAGGGTCACGCGACCTTTTGAGAGGCAGACCGACTTTGAGAGGAAGACGCGGGACAAGAAGACTCGACCACCCAAGAAATTCGATCGTCGCGTTGACGGTATTGTTCTGAGAAATGACGAAATCGGTAAGAATGATCAAACAACGTTTTATGGAACGGACGAACCATCGACCACGGAGAATTCTATGGTTACGTCCAGTGAACTACCTAAACAGATACCCGCGCCGCCCAGCAAAGTCTATGGACGGATCCTGATGGCACAGACCACGCCTGTGCAGAGGTACGCACTTAGGAGGACAGATATCCTGCCAGGATACAGTTTCGAAGAGTAAAATCAAATATCTCTGTAAAAACGAAAAAATTAACTTCCTCGAAAAGTATGAACTTAATCGCGAACTCTGAAGACTTTTTTTTTATTATACTTAATTCATTCTTATTTTAAAGTACGAAAAAGAAGATTGATTTGATGACTTGTTTTGAAACAAAATATTAATCCATGTAATTAACATAATTGTATTAACGTAATTAATTATATTAATTACACAATAGTCATTAACATTGATTTATTCAAATCTTTCTTTTTTCAAATCATGAATTTTATATATATATATATATATATATATATATATATATATATATATATATATAGTTGTTATTTACTTATTNTATATTATTACTTA
>NW_012130118.1:1091280-1105823 GCF_000143395.1 Atta cephalotes | reverse complement strand
ATTAATTTAATTACTAACTAAGTATACTAATTAACTATATTATTTATTATAACTTACTTTTACTTTTTACTTTAACTACTATATATTATTATATATATATATATATATATATATATATATATATATAGTTATATATATATAGTTTGTATTTTACTTATCGTATATTACTTATCGTAAATGTTATATGAATAGCAAAATTTTTATGTTTTTTGTAGAATGATATTTTGTAAACATCATAAAATTTCAAATATCTCGTTGAGGAGTTAGCTGTGATTGCATTAAAAAATATTATCTTCATCTTTTTGTGAAATAAATGCTCTGTTTTCAGTATTTTCAGAATTCGATATAATTAATAGAGTTTTAACTTTTCTCTAAAGATACACAAAAATATTTTTAACGATTAAATATAAATTTAGGACATCTCGTAATTATTTAATATAGAATTCCGAAAAACTGTCTTCATGTCTTCTATTGTACAGAATGATTGGAAAATTTATTTTATTTTTTTATTTTAGTTAGAATCAGTATCTAATATGAGAAAAGCCAAATCTCAAAGCTCAATCATATCGGAAATTTCTGGAAATAGAATGCTAATTTTATAGAGATAATTATTATATCTCAGAGAATATTTAAAGTTGCAAAGTTAAATTTGATGTTCTAATATTAGCCTTATCCTTAATTTATAATATACCGGATATAACGACTCATGATAAAAATATATAAATATTATTATTTATACAGATTAATATATACTTGTAATATATATAGTTAACTAATATAGAATTAGAGAATGTGTGTGCGTGCGTGCGTGCGTGCGTGCGCGCGCGCGCGCGCGCGCGCGTGTGTGTGTGTGTGTGTGTGTATACATATATATAAGCGCGTAGCCAGTAAAATATTTTTATTACTCCTATTCTTTGGCAATTTGTTGTTTATCCTTAACAAAGAGATGTAAACATCGAGTCTACTTTAACGTGAAATATAAAAAGAACAATAATAACGAAAGAACTTACCTGCTCTGCTTTTAATGTTAGTTCAATGAAAATCTGCTGTAATTTCTCGTTCACAAAATTTATGCAAAATTGCTCAAAGCCGTTTTTCTCAAAAATCTCGAAGCCATATATGTCTAAAATTCCAATCTCGTATCCATCCGAGTTTGTTTCCATAGCTGAATTGACTTTCTGTAAAATTATCAATTAATTAATAACAGAAGAACTAAATATGTTTTTTAACATAATTTTAGTTTTGCTGATCTATTCGGATTTATTTGAACTAGAATATAATTTATTCTTTTACTAACATTTTATTTAAAAAATCTTCTTTGGCATTTGATAACTTCGTCTAATTGTAAGATCTTTTCTCTGTGAAAATTTTTTTTTATTTCCTATATAATCATATCAATTCAAACGGTATCATATAAATTTGAATAAACCAGCAGAATTAAAATTATGCGATAATTTTGGGTTCAAAAGATTACATTGATATAATTAAAATAGATATTTCTTAAATGTATTTCTTATATCAAATAAAAACAATTAATTCTTTTTAAAAAAATTAAAGAAATAAAATTATAGTTAATTATTTTCTGTACCGATTTTTCTCTGACAGATAAGATTATATAATCAGCCAAAATACGCGATTCTTCTATATAATTAAAAAATTAATCATTTTAAATAAACTTTGATACTTTGAGTACTCTGCCACACCTTAACTAAGTAGTCAAAAAGTCTAGCGTAGATGTCCTTTGCTAAAGCGTCTCTCGTATAAAGCGCCTGTTCTACATTCAACATCACATCTACACTTTCAGATTGACTTCCCCATTTCGATTCGAATTCTCGAGAAATCAATTTGTGTGACAGTTGTTCTGCCGAGATTCTAAAGAGGTAGGCTGGAAACTCGAGAACTAAAAGCATACAATTAGAATCAGATTTTTAAAAAAGCAGAAAATGTAAATAATAATACAAATATGCGCAGAAATTATATTAAAACTTATTTTATTATCGATTAGTAATGTTTATATATAGTATGATAAGATATGGATAAATATGTTTTATGCGACTTATATACAAAGTTATCGCTTATATAAGTTATCGATTATATAAGAGATAAGTTATGTAATCGTTATATTATCTCATACATATTTTATTTTTTAAGTTTCGATTCATTGTATTCACTGTCAATGCTGAAAATTTACATATATAAGGTATGTAATACAATGCTGTATAAGATTTTCAGTATATTGGACAGTAAATATTGGAAAGCAACCTTAATTAGCATGTAGAATAGCTTACAATGTTTATCAGCTATTTGGGAATAATTGCCGTCTTCAACAAATTGTATATTTCCCAAGTGAAGAATTCCAGCTACTAATCTGAATATATCCATTACTTCTGCGTCTTTTATTTCCATAACACTCAACGCTGTAGACATTAAACAATACATAATTATTAAAGTAACGTATTAAATTAGCGAAGTCTATTAGTAATCAGGAAGAAAGATACAAGAATGTACTGTAATAATTATGAAACATTATACTATTAATTATAATTGCACAGAAATTAATTATCACTGTGAGATACATTTTAATTACGTACCTTTAAGAGTTTCCTGAAAATCTCGCGCATCGTTTGTGCCGTCCACTCTATAACTACCACCATAACTCAAATATTGATAATAATCGAGATCCGTCAATCCAAGTTCAGCTAGAAAATTTAAATACTTTTTTATTATCTTTCTAAACTATACTAATTTTATTTGTCACCGATACTTTTGTCTTAATCGATCACTCACTTTTCATTTCTTGATTGGCGCCCATCGCTAACTGATAAAATATATGAAAGTTCCGCTCGCCGGGATTATGGCAAGTTACTCTTGATTTTTCCAAAAGAAAATTCGAAATTTTTCCACCGTTTGGCTGACCGCCCGGCCCGAATTGCATCTCAACGTATTTTCCCTGAAAATTTAAGATTTCCTTTATTTCTGTTCGAGTATAATAATTTTGTCGACTGTAGTACATTTAACAAATTAGTAAAAACTAGTGAATCAATTCGAGTACAATTTGAAACGTACAAATCTACTGCTGTTATTGTTTCTCACTGTCTTCGCGTTGCCGAAAGCTTCTAAAAGTGGGTTTGACTCCAAGATCACGTCCTTTACTTTCTGTACCTTTTTGCCTCCGCCACTCACCCTCGTCACGTAGGACATTATATATTTCGCCGCAACCGTTTTTCCAGCGCCCGATTCACCACTGCAAGGTAAAGATCGAAACATAACAAGCACATTTTCGATATATATATTAAATTAATGTTTAATTAATATATCAAATTAATATTCAATTAATATATTAAATTAATATTAATAATTCAATTAACATATCAAATTAATGTTCCATTAATATATTAAATTAACATTCGATTAATATATTAAATTAATATTCAGTTAATATGTTAAATTAATATTCGATTAATATGTTAAATAAATATTTCAAAATATCAAATAATGTATAAATATTTTATTGAAATTTTTTTATTAAGGTAAGATTATTTTAATGCAAGTATCGTTTGTCAGTTTACCTAATAATAACGCATTGACTTTCGTTGTCGATCAGCATGTTTCTATACATCTCGTCCGCCAATCCATAGATGTGCGGCGGATTCTCGTACGGTGCCTAAAATGACATAGACTTTTCTTATGTTTTCTAACGAGAAAAATAGAATTTTCACTCTTACCGCGCCTTGATATATTTCGACTTCCTTCTCTCCGAAGTATGGCATTTGTTTGAAAGGATTAACCGACACCAATACGGGTCCGATACACGTCTGATAGCATTTTAAGGAACATTTATGAATTATTTGTTACAGTTTATTATTAAGCCATCTTAAAATGTCTTTTCAAAATTACGCATAATTATTTTACATAAAAAAGGATACAAATATATAATCGTCCATGTATCTCTTCCTGAGGTTCTCGATGATGGCATCCTCATTGATCTTTGGTAGAAGAACCATATCGTCCACCCCAGAAATTTTGACATTTTGACTTTGCCAGTGGTACACCTAAGGATAAAAAATAAATTGATTTTGATTAGTGAGACCACGTTTGACTACCTTATACTATCGCGAATTTATGAAAATTACGGACGCAGCGACACACGAGAAATCGGTGAACGTCGCGGATTGCGAATCCAATTACAATTTCTGTGTCGTGAATATCAGAAGTGCTTATTCGCTCTGACGGACGTTTCACGGATCGTCGATTCATCGATCGCTTCCGCTCCTCTTTCAGCAAGGGTTCAGTCCAGCGCTCTTACTATGCCCTTTTAACACGCGCAATGGCTTATAATAGATACTATACTTGAACATTAATGTATTATTTATATATATATAGCGTTTTTTATATATATATAGCAAACCTGTCAAAATTTGATTTTATATTGCAATAGACGCGTTTCAATATTTTTTATTCCGTAAGTAATACTCTTTAAAGTATTTTACATTTATTTAATTAGGTCACTATAACAGCAAACAGTGTCAATAAAATCACAAATGTTGACATAAACTGATCTGACTTCTGCTCTTTGGCATTTCTATATAATACTAACAAAAGATTTTATGTCGAAGAATTCTTCTTCTTTCTACGACATAAAATCTTCTTCTTTCTGTTTTATATCCTCTAATTACTTTAGAGTGCTTTCCTATAAGAGACATAAATGACACAGTGATCATTTTTTACATTCTTTTCTTCATGACCGTTCTTACTTACTGCCCTTGGATTTCTTATGTACAAACATAAGCGTATTGAGTAAGACCATAAAAAAAAAGAATGTAAAAAAAGTGGCGAATAAGGAAGTCCGGTGTGATGATGATGAAACGAAGCATTCTCAGTTGCACGCAGTATTAGAGAACGCGAGAGAAATCGTAGTCAGCGTATATGATGATACTTCCGGCCGAGCGATTCTTTTTCAACAAATTTCGTATATAGTATTGAGTATATCATATAATGTCACGAGACAGAAACTTCTTTCATAACTGCTCTAGCGAGGCTTCAAATTAATTGCATTTTAAACGATCGTTTGATATAATCCACCGAATTAACGGATTAATGGACAAAGGATTCTGAGTATTATATTTTTGTAAAGCATAAACTCCAAATTGATGTAGCTAACATATTATTTTTATGATTTTATTTTGATAACATAAAAGTCAAAATAAGTTTTTTTTGTTACATAATAATGGTTTTTTGTTACAAAATTTGACCGTTTATTGACGTTATTATACCCATATAGCTCAGAAGATTGAAGCAATATTGTTGCAATGTTGCAATATTGCAGATTGCAATGTAACATTGCAGAGATATTACAGAAATGTAAATTAATGCCACAATATGCCTGCAAAATGTCAGTAATATGCTTGTAATATTCTATAAACATTGCAAAACTGTAATTCTTTAATTGTTATAATAATAATAATATAAAAATATAAGTTTTACAATATTTATGTAGCACAGTTTTTTAGATTAATTACAGTCGTTTTTATGATATAATAATTAATATATAATTCATTTTATATTTAAATAAAAAATTTATTGATCTATTATTTGACGGCCATTTCATTAGCTAAGTTTTATATTTATTTTTAATATGAAATCAAAAGATTGTATAATATCGAGTTTAGATACAATCAAAACGAATTATTATCGATAAGATGATAAGCAATTAAACTGCTGAAAATGATTTATCGAAATATTAATTATGTGATCGATGATATATTTACGACTGATGTGAACGCAAGAATAAACCAGCGCCTGAACTTTATTGATAAATTTTATACCGTCATTTTTTAATCGATTTCAATTGATTCGGAATGGTTTCAAATTAAAAAGAATCACTGCGATTAACTTAATCCATGATTAAGCTTACCGATTGTATTATTATATTAATGTGGATAATATTTGTAGTTTGTTTGGGGCACATACATGCTTACGAATAAATTTATCCTTCAGAATTAATACTATATTTATTGGAATATTTTATTGGAATGTTTTATCATAAAAAACTGCTTTTGGAAAGCACATATCACTAGAAATGTAATTTGTAGAAAAATTAAAGTTAGTGAGATATATGTATAGAAATAGTTTTCATTTTAGTCTTCTAAAAAATTTATCGAAATACATTACATTGCAATATTGCTGGAACGTTTTGTTGCAATATAACAAAAAGCGGACATAACATTGCTGGAATTTTGAAACAATGATTCAGTAACGTTTCGTAACCACCATGCAATATTGTAATGTTTCAATGAAATCATTTCTGCAATGTTTCTGCAATCTTTCTGTATCCTTATGATATGTCCTTTTGTGCTGTATGGATAACGTATTAATCAAAATAATGTTATTTTGATTTTTTCTTGACTTTTGTATGTTACTTGAGTAGGTTTTTGAAAAAAAATATGCAAGACACAAATGACCCAATCATAGGTATTAAAGATTGATTATCATTTTTATCTTGTAAAAATATATAAATAATATATATGTAAGCTGTTTGTAATATAATTTCCTTCCCCTCTTTCTAGAATTAAGACACATCACTATCGATCCACCATATGCCGCCTCGTTAACATCTTGGTCCAATTAGTAATGGCGAAGCAAACTCGCCCGACTATGCGACATGCGAATGATCTCGTAAACCTCATAAAGCCTCACAAGCCTCACAAGGAAAGTTAAAAAGAGAAAAGAGGGAAGAAGAAGAAGAAAAAGAGATTTCGTTAGTCCGTATAAAAAGCGACGGGAATGTCATTTGTTCAGTTAACAATGCCTAACGAGATGAGAGAGAATGGTCACGCTTGCAAGTTTCTCATCGTCGCCATTTCGACGGCAGACGAATTTCGTTGACAATGGAAGCGTGTGGTAATCTTGCAATCGAGTTATTTGATCGGCGGGGCCGTTATAGGGTCAGCTAATTATGACCGATGGGGCTACTGACCGCGCGATCGATCGCATAACGTTCTCTCTTGTTGAGGTCCGCGCGTGCCGGACCAAAGCAGAAGCATGATTTCACGGTTTCCACCGCAATGAAACTGTTCGTTCACCGCAGTTCCGCCGGCATGGTCAACGAGATATCGCTCTATTACTCTGTCGCGGACATCGATCTTTCTGTCACATTTCGCATGGAAACTATACTGATAAATTTTACACGGTACATCGTTATGTAAATTGTTTATATATTAGAAGATCAATCCATTTCATTTTCTGTTTAAACGAAAGTCCATCTAGTGTCCATTTCCATCAATATAAATTAACTTTAATCCAGATTTCATTTACTGTTAATCTTTCTCTAATTCTTAGATTGAACAAGATGAAGAATATATTAAATCAAGATGGAGTATAATAACATTTTATTATTTTTAACTTACAAATACATATAAATACATCAAAATGTAAATCAATCATTTCTAATGGCTAGGTTCAAAGTGATCTACATCCATGTTAACGTATGCATTTAGTAAATAATAAATTAAATTTGAGTCAACTTTCATACACTTTTTTTAGTTAAATTATTTAATTCTATTGTTTTAGTTAAATTAATTAACGTTATATTAAATAGAAGCAATGGCGATCTATAGAAATAATTAAAAACTCAAATTGGGTATAATATTACATTATAAATTTAACAGTGTAAGAATTGATTATAAATACTGAACTAATAATTCTATTTCCGACTTTTTTGAATGATTTTTACAAGAATTTAACTTATTATAAAAATACGTCAGATATATATTTATTGTTTTAATAAAATGTAATTCTTTAATCGTATCTGTTTTTTGTCGATTTGTAATGACATACATTGCGCACAACAAATCGTTCATTGTCAGCCAGATGATAACACCTTCTATCTTCTGTTATCAATAAGTCGACAATATCAAATAATGGATTCAAACCGGATATATCACGTGACACACATGTAAATATATATAAAAATCATTTTAATGATGGTATCTATTGATAGTATCCGATAATATGTATTTAAACAATGATATTATAGTATACAGTATTTTATATATATTTCGCATTTTGAAAAAATTGTCTCAAAGGAAGAAATCTTATCCAATGAAACTTTTTTAATTTGCTTATTTAGAAAAAATAGACTTAAAGCGGGAAAAAAGAATTAAGCAGGAGACACAGAATCTTACATAACACATGACGTATAACTCATAATGCTTAAGAAAATGTACCTTCATTTCCTTTCTTTCCATGAAATAAAAGACTATGATTAGTCGATTTTCTTATGCCTTATATGTTGTGCTCCTGTTTTAAAAGTTTTCCCGATAACAATTCGACGCAGAAAATGATCGTTTAAGTTTTAGAATTGCCGTTTTTTTAAATCTCAGAAGTAGTTTTGTGACTCATGGCAGGTGGAGACATCCGCTGATAGAGAAATGCATTCGGAGATCATTCTCAGAAATATTATCTTATGGCGTTGTAGAATAAATGTGTGTCTCAAACAGGGCTGAGCATGTATTTGAAACTTGACTGACTTTTATTTAAAAAATAGTATTGATAAGATAATTATATTTTGTATTTTGTGTTTGTTCGGAATACATGAAAATATTTTGTATTTTGTATTTCATGAGAGCATATAAAAGTATTTTGTATTTTATATTTCAGTATTAATAACAAAAGATTATGAAAGTATTTTAATATTGATAATCAACCTTATTATTTGAATTACAAGATACAACAAGCTTTCAATCTTTCGATTTTAAATACAAAATATGTAATACTTTTTATGTGATCCGCTAAAATAAACAATACAAAATACGCTTGTATTGCAAATAGTGTGTTTTAAATAAAAGTATTTCAAATACATGCTTGGTCTCAAATGTTAGTACGCACGAATCGGTATTTCCAGACCGGCTCGGACAACAAGATGAACACGCGTCCCTTAACTTTATTATCGCTTGCATCCTTCGGAACAATTAACAATGGTTATAAGCACGCATCGCAAGGACGTATGCGTGCTTGTGCTATCGTTCCGCTAGACTCATATTTGCACGTCTCTGATAACGCGTTGCTTAATCACTTCTGTGATAACGATCTCTTTTTTGGCGAGAGTTATCGTCACGAAATTTCCAGCGATCGAGGATGAAAATTGAATGCGCGCCGCGCGTCATTCTACAGTTACCTCTAATTGAATCGAATTGAAATAATAGATGCAATTAAATTACGTGACTATACATAAGAAAAAAGTATTTGGTATTAGTAACTATAATTGCATGGTAAAATAATTAGGAACTTCATTTTTACGGTTATTACTGCTATAATGTCGATAATAATAATTATATTTTAATTCTCTCAAACATGAAAAAATTGTATTACAATAAAAATTATGATAATTTCCTATATTAATATAATAGATATAATAATATAGTAGAAATATCAAGATATAAATGGTAATTAAAACATTTCTCTTCAGTAAATGCAATTAGAATTATAGTGAAGTTCACTACTTTTTATGTGATAATAGTAATTAAAAAATTTGTTAAGAAAAAAAACTAAAGATTTTCAAATGAGGTGTGTGACTTGTTATTATTGTAATAACACAATTGACTAACTTGCACGGTTAAAATAACTATAAATATATTTATTTCAAAAAATGACTGTATGTTATGATAATTATATTAATAGTTAAATTACAACTATTTTTTTCCTCTCAGTGTATCATGATGCGTATCGTTATAAAAGAAAAAAGAAAAAAATTGAGAGTCCCATCACATCTTAATAAAAATCAACTCTCTGATGGCTCTTTAATAAATCTTCCCTTCTCCATCACGTCTCTTTAAATAAATGTTTATCGATCTCTACGACGGAAAAGTCGTAACGTAATGCAAATCATAACAGGATATTATATCGGTCGGTGTACTCAATGTGCACAACCGTAAAATTCCCAGCGCATAATAACAGTTGTAAAAGTGTTCTCAGAAGGTACGGAGGTTACCAATAGGCATACCTTATTGGGAGAGATTTTAAGATACGTCATTACACGCATCAATGACGATTCTTCTCTTTCCCGCCCACTCTCTCCTTCTCTATTATACTTTATACCGTTATGATCGCTCTGATTTCCAGAATTGGACAGTCCATAGATTAGATATCGTAAATCCCAATTGAAGAGAATTTTGCCTTGTGAATGAAATTATCGGCTGATGTCGCATCCGATACAAACGCCAAAAAATTGAAAGAAATTGCAGTTATAGTATTGGGTTGTCCGAAAAGTTCGTGCCGATTTTGAAGGAAAATTGAAACGCAGAAGATTTAAATTTTAGTATACATTTATTAAATTTAAATCTTTTGCGGCACGAACTTTTCGGACAACCCAATATTATTGCGAACATATCTTCGGATTTCTTAGTTTTGTTATAATGGCAAATATCTGTTCTAATAAATATCGATAACATGCAACTTTTACCGGAAATATATTCGTCGGACTGTCGAATCGATTAGAAACAATATACATGAAACATTAAGCAATATAGATGATAAAACAATTTATAAATATTCTCCTTGAAATCCGTCCTCAACAATCGCCAATGCAATTGTCAACGTCATTCAGTCCAAGATGCACTTATACAGATGACAACGTCCAGTACATGGCGACCGTATGACGACAATCGTTTCTTTAACTGTTCGAGCCAAATAGAGATCGCCTACGAAAGCCTCTCATCTGAGATGTCTACCTCGCTTTCGAAAGTGAGAGACAGAGCGAGGAAGAAGAGGGAAAGATGCAAACTAGTTCAACGAACCTGTTAAAGTCGTGGAAAACGTGATTCACAGAGCGTGTGAGCATGCGAGGTGTAATGCTGCATAATCCTATTTTGTAAATTTATTAGGCAGCGGTTGGAGTGTATATTGCATTGAAAATTTCGATCGCCAGCAACCAATTTTACCGTATGACAGTGCGCAGAACTTATATCTTTAACTGTTCTTCCGGAATTGACGGGGAGAGTCAGATATTAAACTCGGTTATTAATCTCTTTGTCAATAGCGTCAAACAATTCGTTTTTCTTTATGTCTGTATATATTTGGATTATTCTTTTTAAAATTTATTTATTTATATCAGAATTTTGAATATAAATTAAAATTTATTTATTATATCAGAATTTCGAATATAAATTTTGTATATAAATTTCGCTTCGCGATCGAAAATAAGATTATTTTTTTTAATTGATTTATTCTCGTTGATCTAATACAAATTATAATTGCCAAAATATACTTAATTATTGTTATTAGTTATTCTTTTTTTATATATAAATTATGTTCTATTTTTATACGATTTACTTGCCATTTTGGTTCCTTGAAATTAAGTCTTCTAATTGACATAAATTAAATTAAGTATTTTTTTAATTAATCAAAACTAGTATAGATCTTACAGTATAGATCTTACAAACAGTATCAATAGCTGTGTTACAGATTTTGGTGTCAACTTCGAAAGATTAACCATTCCGTTAAGATTTCCAATGCCGAAAGCATTAAGAAATATTAAGACTAAACATTAGAATGTAGACATTAGAAAGATTATTATAAATGTGTATTAAATATAAAGATTATTAAAACAACATTAAAATAGTAAGATTAAAATATTCTGATGATCTGCAAAATGCAATACTAATAATTTCAAAAATCCGAATCCTTTGATGATTAATGGATTTCTTAGAAATGAATCGCTCACCGATCCGTATATTAAATACGTCATCGACGTGACTATATTTTCTCTCGAGGGTAATTTATGCGAGCATGTCCTTGCACGCACACAACACGATGATATTCAATGTAAAATGGGGTAATTATAGATTTCCAATTAATTTGGAAATCGTCTCTAATGTCTTCCCCGATTCGTGAACGATGAAACATAACGCTGCGTTACAAAGATTGCACTTTAATTAATGAGAATAATCAATCGCCCTCGCTTCATGAAAGTTGTTTCCTGCATCACGTTCGACGTTGAAGCATTTTAGTCTTGCCATTGAGCCATAAGAAAATGAATCACTTCCCGTTCACGAGACAAAGAAAGGCGGGAGGCAAGGATACGCATTCGCGACACGACCATCACGCGAAGATCATGAATTCTAGCAATTCTACGGTCGCTCCATATATATATATATATATATATATATCTGATTTTTCATTCTTCACAAGATTGACCTTCACAATTTTTATTTTCTAATTCAACACACACTTTCTTATTATTTATAACTGGAAAGACTTGTGCACAATCAAGTTAAGAGCATTTAAAAAATTCTTTAAAAAACCTTCTTGCTTAACTCGATATTATACACAAGTTTTTTATTTAATATTTCTTTACACACACACACACACGCACGCACGCACGCACGCACGCACGCGCACACACATATACGTACATAACACTTATGTCGAAAGTAAGAACTTCGAGATGGGAAAATTTCTGACATCATTTAACTACATGATACTTGATCATTTACGATTCAAGAGTCAAAGCGAGACAATCTGAGCTGAATTTAAAGTTTACTTTGAGATCAAATTGAATATGACAGAATATATATTTATAATACTTAATTTAACATATATTTATAATACTTAATTTGGAAAGCTCAAATCTCCTCCTCGGAGATTTTCTTCAGAAGAGAAGCTACACAATTTGTGAGTTATCTCCCTGATTTAATATATCGTTAAATGCATTATAAGATACTTTAAGATGAATATCCACAGATATTGTAGCTTCTTTGAACATATTTATATATCAAAGTCTTGATATGAATCCATAATTTTACAATACCATTACATCATATATTTCTTTAATATTCTTTGTTTTAATTAAATTTAAATTCTATTCTTGTATTATGTGTATCTAGACAATTTTTTTTCAATTCGTGTAGACTTTTAAATAATAATAATTAAATAAAACTCAAAACAAAATTATATTTTTTAATGATAATAACGCGAGCCTTTATCTATTTATTATAATAATATGGTCTCTCTTCGAAACTCAATATTCCATTTCCCCTCAATATTTCAGACAAATTTCAAAGCTCAAAAAACTGAAATCAATGGCACTGTTTCGTTTGTTTAATTACATATTAAATATTATCTTCAATTACCATGTCGTTGAAATTGAAAAAGCAGATCCAGTGAAATCGTCACCGCGGATAGTAGTATTACCTAATAAGAAAGCAATCTCAACTGCTTCGAATCATGTCGTCGTCACACAAATGACGCACGTGACACACCGAGGTGATCACCGACCGCTCAATCAACTCTATATTTAAAGGCAAAGGCACGCCGGGATTGGAAAACACACGTGCATACGTAAAAGACACGGTCGATGTCGACGGCTTCGTAGCCCGTCGCGGACTGAACGACTGCGGTGAGTCACATGACAGGGTACCGCCGTTAGCCGTACCGGTGTTGGGATGCACACGTTGCTTTTGTAAGAGGCGTAACGCGCCGTGTCCACGGCATATGCTCTATACAGAAAAATACTTACTATCAGCAAGTTATAATTACTTGTAACTTTCAAGTATTTCAAAAGTTTATTTAGCCACAAATCTATCATAAGTTCATCCAAATCAAATGTATCAAATTTATTCAAAATATCCCTATAAGCGCAAAATATTCCCAGAATGTTATATGATTATTATTAAAAAATTAAAATAAGTTATTATAATATTTCGAAAATACCATATAATATTATGAGAGTATTCTATAGAGGTTATATGTCCACTTATATAATATCTTAGGTATTATATCTTAATATCCTTGAAATTATTATTAAAATATTTATAAATATTAATTATTCTTAATTTAGTGCAATTTGAATTCACATTCCAGTAACGAAAAGTTCTTATCAGTTTATGCTGCATTTTGTGCTAAAAAAATGTTTTCATATGATTTTGAGTACATATTCAGTTCTACAATTGCGCGCCAAAATTACTTTCAGTCTTTAAACGTATACGTATACTAAACAATTGTAACAGTTTTACAAATTAAAATAAATTTTGTAATACTTTTTAATGTTTATACATTTTTAATATTATAGTACCATTAAATAATATTACTTTCAATAATCATGCAATATTATCAGGAGCGGACATATAACCTTCCATTAATTTAATTTTTCGAGAATATTATTTAATATATTATTAATATACTTTTTTACTACGATATTCTTAAAATGTTACATGTTTAATATTTTAAATATGTCTAAAATATTACTTAATATCAAATAATATTATGCGCTTATAAGGATATTCTCAATTCAATAAGTTTAATATTTCAATCAAAATTATTAAGACAAATTTGATTTACTGTTTTTCAGCAAGGGATAATTCTACAACATTTCGTCTTTGTTTAACAGTAGCAAACAACAAGGATGTAATATTTTATTGTGTTACACATTTTATCATCCAAGTATCTCTTATTGGAAAGCACTCCAAATAAAAAGTCGCTTCTTCAATCAATTTTATAATATTCTTTAAAAGAAAAATAAATTCTTGTTTTATGTACATAAAACAAGA
>NW_012130118.1:1077882-1091007 GCF_000143395.1 Atta cephalotes | reverse complement strand
TAATTAGTTACTTAAAGTAAACGTAAAGTAAATTAGTAACAATACTACTTTACTTTATCGAATAAATAATAAAAGTTTAACTTTCTTGTGTGAGGAAGTATATATATATATATATATATATATATATATAGATTCTGCACGCCTCACAGTATCCTCTCGTGTGAGTTGCGTGTATAATTTTAAACGTATATTGAATTACGATGAGTTTTACTGTATTATATACGAGCCTCTTAGAACGATCGACTCTACTTTATATAAATTTCTTAATTATAGCGCGCGTACTAGCTGCAATCTTTTCTGCTTTTTACCTCGTGATGGAGTAGGTTAATTTGGCTTCCGAGAGACTCGCGTATAGAAGAACGCGCGCCTCTCCACGACGATTAAGTGGTGAGATCTCTATTTACTTAGTTTATTAACTTCTTTGCTTAACTGATTTGATTTTGTCAGTTAAACATTGATGTTGCGTAGAGATAACAATGACTGAAAGGGGAAATCGACATACTTCTCTACGTGAAAGTTGACTCGATGCTTATTGATGTTTGTATACATGTCGTAGTGATAACCGCTAACGGCCGTTCTGGTATTAGGTCCTAGCAAAACATCAATAACAGGTGGTACTCTCCTTTCACGGGCAGGTATAGCCTACGTAGTCTTCTCTCTGTGGGATTGCCAAGCAGTGTTTATAATTCAAGGCCGTTGTTAATTCACTTTCCACGGATGAACTCGTCCCAGTTTCGCGGGACGCGGTCGCCTGATCTTTGCGGCGAGATTATAGCTTTAAGAAATTAATATCTTTAGAGACGCAGCCGTTAGCGCTTAAAAATCGTTCGCAACTTTTATGCTTTATCGCGAAATTAATCTCTCTAAAAGATCTTCAGAGTGGAATCTCAGTGTATAGAGTGAAATTTCACTCTTAAAAATTGACAATTGAGGCATTCTTTTTCAACATTGGCGCAATTGTCAGTCTTTAGAAATTAAATTCCACTCTATAGATTTTAGAGATATTATTAGAAATCTAGTTGTTAGCTTAATCGCGAAAATGAAGGATTGGTATTGTCTATGAAACACACATTGGATATGAGGGACGGAAAAAACGGCGACCACGATTTTTTTAATCACGACACGATGAATCACAATTATATCTGCACATCGCATTATGCGGTCTCATTCGTGATGTTATATATTGACGAAATGATATCTTCGCTTTTAAATTGCGCGCGTGACTAAGTAAGGCGTTGTTGTAATTTTTTGTTATCATCTTTGTCGATTAGATTACTTTGCTGTCAACTTTGGTATCTCTGTTAATACTATGTTACTCGTATTTTCAATAAGCGTACTATAACGTTTAAACAAAATAAATTTGATAATTTTCCGGGAAACAAACCGATATTATTTGACGTCGTCAAAATAACAACAACATCACCTTGTTTCCTGGGTTATACATTTCCCAATTGTTTTACAGCAAAGTTTGAATAACTGATTATAATTATGACTACAAAAGTTAATGCTCAATGTATCATATTTTATTTTTATCCGCTGGAGGAAGTTTAAATGTAGGAATCTGCAGTTCGATTTGCTGTTGAAAGGAAGCCACAGAACTCTGGATGTTATATCCTATTAAATATTTCACTTCGCGCGTTGCAATGAAATGTTTTGTTTATTCATGCATGCGATACAAAATTTCAAGAACTAACAGACCAAAAAAAACGCACCCCTCATACGACTACAACTGTTTGCTACAATTTGCAAGCGTACAAAAAGTGTACATACGAATGGAGATTGTAGAAAGATTATCATCGTTATTTCGTTTTGATTAGCGCAGAGCTCCATTCTTGTCATCACGTCGGCCGTTTTTAATTAACATTGCATTTACACCCAACATCCACCGTCATATTTGTACACAACGTAGTATTTAGCCCTCTGTTAAATTATTCCTGCAGTCGCGTCCGTACAAAGATTCGATTGAAATTCACTTACATAGCAGCTACAGCGAATAAATTACTCTCTTATCAATAAATTATCAAATAAATATCTAACGAATAAATCCCGAGAATCTCAACAACTCGACTATTAAAAGTAATGTAGTAGGCTAGATGTACATTTACATGAAGATCCGCACATTTCGGCAGCGATATCAAGTAATTACAATAACAATTGACGTATAGCCGTGTGTTCAGCATCAAGTACGTACATATGATCACCGATTTGCGCAGAAAAGTGTTACGAATTTTACGGCTTAACGAGAAAACGAATTTGGGATTTTACAGTCGTGCGAAGAACAAGACAAATTGTTTATAAACGCGCAATGTACGCAATCTTAATTGAAGATTGCTGTCGTTTGCAGTTCCGTATGCGCACAACGCGCGTTATGTTATGATTAATTTATAGAAAGGACGAAACGTGACTTGCAACAATGTCAACCGATGATACAAAAAAATCTTATTGATAATAGAATATCATAAAAGGGAGATATTTTAACGTTGAATTTTTCACATCTGCGCAACTACATCATACAACGATTTCAAAATATCGTACATATGTATAATAGAATTATAATCTCAAAAGAATTTCAATTTTTCCTTATTTATTAAAAATTAAACCAAGAGATGTTTATGATCTATTAGCTATCTCGATATAAATTAAATTTTCGACTATTTCCCAAATTATAGAATCAAGTTACTATTATTAATTATAATGTCTGATATCGAATTCGTCACCGATGCACGATGAACGATTACGTTATTAACTAGGTCTAAATTGAAAACATATGTTACTTCTATATCTTTTAGACTGCGTATTGCCTGTCTTCAATCGTTGCGCAAAAACCATATAATCCACTAACGTTTAACAATTTTAACGTTCTAGTTATAGAACCTTTCTTCTTCTTATATACAGCTGCTATCTATAATAACTTAATTTTATCGGGGAAGTTCTGAAAAGTGTATCGCGCAGAGGCTGTGCCACGTACTGACAATCTTGAACACTCACAATATCATTCCGTTCTATTCTTTGCGTCGAACAATTGTCCAGATTCTGTTCTTTCGACTTGCTGTATTTTAGACCGGGTGTCTACTTAGTTTTACTCTCCGAAGCGCGATTGTTAATAATCGAAAGTCACGATAATTACAAGCAGGAATCCCAGGCTGATTATTTTATATGCTTCTTGGAGAGTATTTGGAAATTGAAAGTAATTCTGTCAAGACAAACTCTCGGATATTATATAATCTTAAGTTTATCATTAATTATTTTGCTGTCAAGAGAATAGCCTCGGAGAGTATAACAAATGAACATCGCAAAAAATTTTTTTTGCTTATTTGATATCCATAATCGGATAATTTCACTCACAAAAGTTGCTTGTAGAGGATCATCCAAATTGGATTAAAAAGTAGCAATTTTTCGCATTTTAATCCAAACGTTATTGTTTAAATTTCTTCTTTTTTACATTGAGTTGCTCAACGAGCGAGTACTTTTAATTAATAACTACATTAATAATTACATTATATTCAATTGACATCCGTTTATTTATACAATTAGCTAGCTTATCGCTTATGACGCTCTTCTTTTCCAATGAAAAGTGTTTGACTGTCAAACGAATCGTGACCTTCTTGCTCGAATTAACGTTCGTTTACATTATCCAATTTAAGCGAATTAAATTTTGATTTAAGCTGATCACATTCCAGCTGACTTATTAGTGAACCGCGGAAGTTCGTGAGGTTCCATGTTCCGAAATGCTCGTTTTCTTTAACAACGCTAATAATAGATTAGAAGAGAGATTTTGCTTATCACTCACTTGGGAAAGATCAAAATCTCGCGAACCTCCGTTGCTTTATTAACAGCAATGTCGCGTTTCGCACAGTTACTACTCTAATTTCTAGAGTCGTCTGTACTTTGTCAACGACATGTTCGTCAACATTGAAAATACCTTCAAGTTGATAAATCTTTCAGAATCAATTTCAAGAATTTTGCGAATCTATATCAACAAGATATAAATAGATTTCGCGGATAGAAGAGCGTCTCTTCGACACAAAGATCGACAGGAAATTCAATAATTTAGCTTAGCTTCTGTTTCATCTTTTTCCTCGCGTCACCCTATTTTCGTTTAGCTTAGGGCGAATTTCGAGCGAATCGAATGACACGAAAGGGTGTAAGATAGCGTAGGCACTTTTAGGAAAAATGGCTGACAGTATGAGGCTGCGTGTCCACTCGAGAGTTAGAAGTCCTTATTCTCAAGTGTCAACTGTACAGTGTATGATTAACGGAGATTCTCCTCAGTTAGTATATTTATTCAAAATGGGGAGATAAGACGTTCATTAATCTTTAGGATGTCTTATAATATGATATCTAAAAGATGTCTTAATGATGTCTTAAGTTCCGATTTTGGACATGGTACGGTCTAAGTCAAGAGAATCGTCGATTATTTTCTTCAGAAATTTTGTTATCGACAGGAAAATTTTGCCGGTTTCGATAGTAAAACGCTGGAGCGGACATTCAGTCTAAGATGTAATAAGACAAATCAGGACCTACTCATATAGACGAAAGTATTCAGATAAATATGCAAGTATACATTTTAGTATACATACAATTACATAGGATTTCAGTAAACCGTGTACAATCTTGCAGAAAGAAATAAATAATAAGTTTATAATTCTAAATAAATAATAAGTTTAGAATTTACCTATAAATTTTTTATCTAAAAATCGGAAATTAACATATACGTGCTGTATAACTATTCAATTTGTTTTAATTCTGTTCGATTCTTTTTCGATTTATTTTTGTTCCTACGTAAAACGCGAAGATTAAAAGACAAATTTTCCCAAAATTCCTTATAATTTCATTAAACGTGATATATTCGCAAAGGCAGATCCTGATAGATCTCACTTTCATAGGAAAGACATGTCCTTAAGATGTATACCAAGAATTTGCACACCGCGATGAAGGATGTTATACTCTCGCGAATAGAATAAGATGACGAGACAAAGTGATTACGCACATCAAGCGCACCTATGTTCGCGCACATCTGAGAACGCAAAGAAATCGACAGCGGATCGAAATCAGCGAGGAACCTCATCAATTTAATGCTGTCACACAATATTCATTATTTTCGTACTAGAGCTGCACGCATATAGCCTACAATTAACTACGAAACGATTGCTTTTCGTTGACGGTTTAAAATAATCTAAAGTTCCTATAAGTAGTGTCGCCTTGTCAGTGACGTGTATATATAATATATTACATATTCGCCTTTGTGTATGTATGCTCTTTCTTCCGTCTCTTCACTATGTTAAAATATTTTTATTTTGTCTATTATACTAGCGCGCTTATGTAGCTTTATGTTGTTGCGCGGTTTTTTTAGTTATCCGCCGGGGACATACATGAAGAAAATTTTGCGAAAATTTCCGAAGAAAGAGCACTTCTGTATTCGTTCTTTTTATAATAACACGATAGGCCATTCGATAACCAACATTGCACTATGTATGTATACATAACGTCCGAGTCCGGAAGATATCACCTATACCGAATGAAATCGGGCTCTTTTTATAGCCAAATTTTATAATTTGCCTTTTTTTTTCAAATAATGACATGAATAAAATATTGTAATACAACTAACGCAAAATACTACAGTTTCATGTGATATATTTATTATAACAAATTTTTAAAATCAAGTTAATGCTATTTTTAAGATGACTCGATGATTAATAATGATCAAAAGATTGTTTTTAAACATTATAATTATATGAAGATATATTAAAATTTATTACATATATTCCAATGTATTCAATAAATTAATTATTAATGTTTATTAAACAAGTATATACTGTGATTATTCTTGCAAAAGAAAATTATTTCATTAGTGGAACTTAATATTAATACAAGATAAATATGATTTTATGAATTTACATCCTGAAGTAGCAAACGAGTCAACAGCGATTGATATAAACGAGTTAAATAATGAGAAGTTAAATAATAAGGAAACTTAATAAAATAAAACGCGTAGTTGTAAAACACTTTTCGTAAAAACAATAAGCGTATTACAGTAAAAAAAACGCATAAACACAGTTTTATACATCCTGCTTACATCTCGATTAAATATAATCTTTGTACAGTTTGTTTTTTTATACAGAATTCCGATTTCCTATCGACTGAATTAGAATTCGGAATGCATTCTTCACGTGAGATTCGAACCTCGGCTGATCCCTTCAACGCGATATTTCTCGTCTCTCTTCTGCTTCCGGTAGCACTTGATCTATTCGGTCTGAAGCACTTACGTTCGTGCAACCAAGTTGCGATAGCGCGCAACGAGGGAAGGGAGATAAGGACGAAGAAGGGAATAATAGGGAAAGGAGGTGCATGTTCTTTTCTCCGTAACTTGTGGACCATAAATACTCTCAATCACAAGTCCATCCTAGCAACTTGGCACTGAAGGGAGAGCAAGCTACACGATGACGTAGGACGACTTTGGTCCGGTCATCTTGTCACATCAGAATAGGCCGAGCTTGGTCCGCAGGAACTCCTTGATTGGAACATAATATTGGCTCCTTAAGGCCACCATTTCCGGCGTCTTACGCAAGCTGTTGAACAGCGTTGTGTCCGTCTCGAACACCAGTACTGTCACAATGAACAGCACCGTGATCGTCAGCATAAACGCCGGTATAAAGATCCTGACCACATGCAAACTCCTATGTTTGATCTTGCTACTAGCCATGCGTCGGACGCCCTGATGTTGCTGCTGATGATGCTGCTGCTGTTGAAGGCAGAGCTTGGAATTTTGCAGTTTCTGCATCTTCGGTACCGGTGTGACCGAACGGCTATGCGGCTTACCGGACGCGTCCAACAACTGGCTTTCCGACGAGGAATGGTCGAAGGAGTCCCTGAAGTAGTAATCGTTCGCCTCGCCCTCGTGCTGACCGACTGAAACAAAAAGGACGCGATCGATGCTATTGGATGATTGTGTTAGCGAGTAACTCATAAGAGACGAAGACGTTACATGTGCGGAGTTTTCTGACGATCCCACTCTGAGGTTTTAGGATTGTGTTCGTGGAGTTAGCTGAGTTTTTATCACATCGTAAAGTCAACTGAAATAATTCTTTTATTTGTAACGATTCACTTCCGTTTGTCTACTCGAGCACAATATTTCCTTTGCTTTAACTCTTAAAAAAATTCTACATATAGAATGAAAAGTATAAATGTAAAATCTCGAATGAAATAACTGTTTTGCGATAAACTAATTTAATTGTATACAAATAACAAAGAAATATCAATACAGTATATAAATATGAAGAAATATCTATATGAAGAAATATAAAGAAACATCTATATCAAGCATTTTATATTACAATCGAATTTAGAAGATGATAAAAATAAAATAACTCTTTTAAATATCTTCTTGAACTTGCAAACTTGCAAATATTTCTTTAAATAAATCACATTGTTATCAAGACGGAATAATTTCTGTCTGTCTATACAAAAAATGCTATTGTGTGATTCGTTGTTACAATCTACTCATCTGATTGTTTAATTAAATTGTTTATTAAATAGATATACCATGTTATTATTTTTAAAATAAAATTAGAAAGTTATGTTAGAAGAATTCGAAAGGAAACTTTAAAATTTCTAATTTCATTCAATTTGTAATTTCATTGAAAAAATAATGCATACAAAAAAGATTTCGTAATAATAGCCCGTTCGGAGGAAAATAATAGCGAATTCGGTTGGACGTATCAGTGCATATTAAAGCCGTATATTGATTAATCTGAATTTAAAAGTGAAACGGAATTATTTTGAATTATAAGATACATATTTTACTTAACAGCACAATAAAATGTATTGAGAATAAAATGTATTGAGAATTTCACGTGAAGAATTTAACCTATATGTATTTATACTTATATTAAACACATATCTAATATCTTTACATTATGTACCGTAGTTTTAATATGTACCAGTGCGCAGTGAGTCCAATTGAATTCGTTATTAGATTATCGATCTCTACAAACTGACTCTGCAGAGGAAATCGACAGAAAACTGCTTTATGTGAATTTACGTATACGCGTGCCCTCCTGTAATCATCGTACACTTTTATAATTGCGATCGTTATTTTATCAATTTAACCATCATACTCGGGACTTGGCTATATAAAGGGAATCTTTCAGTGAATATTCCTGAATATTCGAGATATCCAAAAGTGGTTTTATCCAATAACCAATTAGCAAAGTACGATGGTCAAAATATCTCGCGGATTCACTATTATATGTCACGGATTCAGGAATCATAGATTCAATGTATCGGATGTGTCTGTTTGTATACGTTAACAGGCGCAAGCCCATGCAGACCGCAATAGTCGAAGCGTAACATAAAGGAAGACGCAAGGTAACAAAGCAGAGTCCAACTCCAACAATAACGACGTACACAGTAGGAGCACAGGAGAGGCGAGGTTTAATACGCAACCATACGCAATTGACAGAAAAAGAGACAGAGGAAGGAGGACAGAAGAAGGAAATGGAAGCCCTACAATCGTTTACGCAGCGGTTAACGCAAAAGTATTACTTTATCCTTGTTGTTCACCAAGTGTTAAACAAGGATTAAATGATACTCTCTGTGCTAATTGCTGCGTAAATGAATGCACCCAAGGTCTTTGATATTTCATCCTGGGGTCTTCGTGCTTACCTGCTGCGTCCCGTTGTCCCGAATGATCGAATCCATTCGACAGTCCTGGCCTCGCGGCCAGATTCGCGCAACCGTTGGCGGTCTTCGTTGTCGCTTCGCGGCCTAGCTTGCCGTCGATCTTGCTTACCTCTACCCGTGTTTTATCGTCGTGCGCGGAACGCACGCTTCTGATAGGGATCCGTCCGTTGGCGCTCGCCGGCGCCTTCGAGCTCTTGATTATCAGGGCGGTCGATCGCACTACCATCGGGCATCGCTCATTAATCAGGGCGTTAATACGCTGCCGCACGACGTGCTCGACGTCGTGGCCCGCCAGCTCCTCCGAGCCTATCACTATTTTCTGACTGTACAACGGTTGCGGTCGGTTCAGCGTGCTCTTGGGAAATTTCAGTTTGGCTTTCGCACGGTTTGTGGTGATGGTGTTGGAAGTGGTGATGGTGGTAGTGGTGGTGGTGATGGTAGTAGTAGACGTGTGGGTGGCACTCGCATGCGTATCATTTTCGTCTACGGCTAAAAGAACAGAAAGAAAAGGAGAAAACAAATCAACCGAAGGTTCTAAAAAGCCAAAGAAGCGGCAGCGGCAATCCCGTAAAAAAAAAAGAGGTTTTTCTCGGTTATACGCGTCGCTTATAAATGCTCGATGCATGATCGATATTTATTCTTCGAGATTAAGCGGGCAATGCGAGCGACCGGAAATTCGATTTATTTCAATTTTTATACTTAGAATTCTTCCTTTTACATAAAAAAAATGAATAATGAATAAATGTACTAATTTTCGAATTTTTCAATTGTTTCTTTGGTATAAGGGGTGCTTAATTTCAAATCGATAAGGATGTAGGACCGAAAGATTATCTCGCTCTCCCAGACCAGAGAAAATTTCGCATGTTATATACAGGGTACGTCATCAAAATCCGAACAAATTTCAATTTAAATTTTCCGCTATATTGTGCCTCTGCCAAAGGTTGTTGGCGTTCAAGAAAGCCTGATGCTTCTAGTAAACAGTATATTCTCAAAATGGCCGCGATGTTGAAACCAAGGAGTATAATCGAAGAACCGGGATCATCAAAGGCCTTCGCGCTGGGCGCTCAGCAACGGAAATAATTCGGTTCTTTGGATACCCGAGATCAACCGTTCATAACATTGTGGCAAAATATACGACTTTAAAACAGTCCAACGAAGGTTCCAGTATGCCAGCGAGGAAGAGTCACTTGAAAGAACGCACCGTGAGAACTTCCGTAATCATTGAAAGGACTCAAGTGCTGATTTCGGATAACCCAGGGCAATCGTTGCGAAAATTAGTAATCGATTGTTGTGCAACAATGCATCGAATTGCATCCGAGGAGGATACTCTACTTCGATACAAATCGTATACATATGACAGAAGCTCTCTGAAGCTGCCAGAACAAGCCGAGTTGCTCGCTGCAATCTGCTATTGTGTTCTTTGAAAAACAAAGTCGGGACGAATTAGGTTCTTTTCTAACGAAAAAATTTTTACTATTGATGTCTAAATCAACCGGAGGAATGATCGATGGCCTACAACTCCGAGGATATCCCTTGTTGTCAGAATGAAATTTCTGGCCAACGTGCTAGGTGTCCAAAGAGGGTGATCATGCCATATTTCTTTAAAAAAAGGGGAAACTGTTACAAAAGAAATGTATTTGTGCGTTTTGATGGATGTAGTGAAGCTGTGGATGGAAACTGTGGCGTCCGGAAGGCCATATATTTTTCAGCAGAACGGTTCACCAGCTCATACAAGTCATTTGATTTAAAATTGATTCTCAGATAACTTCGATATGTTTTGGTTCAAGGAATTCTGACCTCCCAACAGCCCAGATTTAAATTCCTACTATGGAGCGCAGTTGAAAGGGTCACAAACAAGTCTCGGCATCCCAATATGACGTCATTAAAGACCGTTTTGAGGCATTCGTCGGCATGGACAGCGCTACATTACAGCGTGCGTGCGAACGCTTCAGACCGAGAATAGAGGCATTCAAGCTAATGGGGAATATATCGAATAATTGTGCTCTACAGGAATCCCCCAAGTGCCATGTAAAAGGATTTTTTATAATATTTAATTTTTCATTAAAAACATTTTGTTTAAAGAAATTGTTCGATTTGTCCGGATTTTGGTGGCGCACCTTGTATGCTTCGTCATACACTAATTTCTGTCAAAGAAATACTAAATATTTTCTCTCTTACTATAGTATCTTAACTTTACATTACTCGCGATTGATTTTTTTAACATAATTAGTCGCGTGAGATGTTTCTGATATTCTAACTTTATCTTAATTTTCAATATTCCTTTTTTATTATTTAAAATTAAATAAACATTAATATTTTATATATCCTTTAGATAGAAATAAATAATAAACAAATTTTTTTAATTGTAGAACAATTTGCATTAAATATGTATAAACAGCATTTATACATTTAGTGAATTTATAAGCTCGGGAGCATTCTAGACATCCCACGCGAGTAATAATGAGTTAAAACTACTGATTTGATCGTTGATATTTAACTAAAAGTATACATTTCTCCTTTATAAAATTTAAATGCAATTTTCAAACAAGCTTTTGACAGGTTAATATATTGCTGTTTCATTATTATATCGTGTATTCATGCGTCGCGGCGATGGACTCGAATGGACCAGGAAGCTGAACAAGATTAGGGAATTCAATGTTTCAAACAGGAGAAAGAGAGAAAGAGATAGATAAAGAAAGAAAAAAAAGATAGAGAGAGAGAGAGAGAGAGAGAAAGAGAGAGAGAAAAGATATAAAGATTATTAGATCCGTTAACTAACCGTTGTTTCTCCTGGCGTGAATCTCTTGGTCCTCGGATACAGTCTCCAGAAGAGGCAAAGTATTGTCTGGGCAGTAGGGCGAGCTGAGAGGAACCCCCGCACCGCCCTCCAGCATCCCGGTGCCATCCAGGCCCGCACTGTGACAGCTACGTGGTAAGCTGGAATATCCTGAAATGCGAGGGAAAGCAAATTTGTACAGTACATACATTAAGAGATCGCATTTCAATTACTTTACAATAAATATATCTTTCAATTTTATAAAAAAATCACGTCGTTGCGTAAAATTATAATAATTAAAATCCTCAACAAATTCCTAAATTTACCTAAACGTCTATCATTCTACAGAAAAATGCGTGATGGTCCGTGTTCACGAAATTACCCATCTACAGAAAAATGCGAAACATACGTTTTTCTGTACAATGGTAATATCGTGAACGTGGACCACCAAAAAGTAACAGTGTATGCAAATTACGTGGCGATGAAAAAAATTACTCACGTATTTCGACGAGATCCTGGCTCGGTGTGCTGGGGGTCGCCGGTACACTGCTGGCCTTTCTTCTTAAACACGTCGTCTGGCAGCGTTGTATCGGCGGTTCCTCCTTTCGGAGTGGTCCTGCCTCCTCCAGAACTTCCCTCTCCGTTCTTCCGGTATATTTAAATTTGTATCCCCACGAGAAGATAGAGCCGCCACTTACCACCGGCGCATCCGACGCTCTCGGCAAGCTGCACACAATCAAGCCATTAAAAGTTACTCATGACGTTCTATATATCGTACGATCGATAATCAATAATTATAAATATTAAATATTTACAATTATAAATATTTAGATATATATACATATAACACTTTATATTTTAATCGATATCGGATATGTACCGTCACTTGCAATAACAAAATGATTTATTGAAATATTATATATAAATCTCTTAACGTTGATTGTTATATACGACATGAAATTTTATCAGCTTATTGAATATGTAATATTTATAACTCTAACTCGAATTCTATTATAATTATTATTCTATTATAATATTTATGTTGTTTATGTCATCATCACAATTGTTTATGATTAAAGCTTTGAGGAAGATTAAAAATGTTAATAAAAACATTTGCTAGAACTGCAACATTGTTTATGTAATTGCTAATTACAAATTTAACAATAAGTTGTGCATCAATATTCGCGTTGGCTGTCTTTGATTATTTTTTATTAGATTTAATCTCAGAGTCGTCATATATTTATACATTTTAATTCGATAAATATTTGCAGCAGAGTATTATATCACCATGATAAACGCTTCTGAATACGTCTCTTTTAAACTTGTTCGAAAAGAATATCGTCAGGAGCGATTAATCACCTCGTTTGAATCATCAGACATGAATTTCATTCACTTGCACCGGCGACGCCGCACCGTGCGAACAGGCGCGGCATAAATATCGCAAGTATCGAGAATAGACCTTCACTCGCATTGAAATCCAACTATAAGCAGAGGATTTATGTTCGCATAAATTTGTTGAGCGGAATAAACTCGGAGCAAGAGTGTGCTAGTCCCGTGACCGAAACTGCTGTGGACAACGCCAACTCGCCGAATTTCAGTGGAATCCACAGGAATTTGATTTTCTCCTTGTGTGTGTGTGTGTGTGTGTGTGTGTGTGTGTGTGTGTG
>NW_012130118.1:1059913-1077862 GCF_000143395.1 Atta cephalotes | reverse complement strand
GTGTGTGTGTGGATAATACCTCTATTTAATTAATCAGATCGTTTCCTCTAATGTGTTTAATTCCAAATGCAGGTTTATTTAACGTCTACAAGAAATGGATATTTTTTCAATCTATCTTGTAGACAGCTGTTATAATTCTTCGTATAATATAACGTCGTATTGTTCATAAAAAAAAAATTGATAATTAAAACTGAAACAAAGCTGATTTTCTATTGCGAATTCTATCTTGTGGCAACATCAACGCAAGTTGCAACTGTACTTTAATTATCTGGATGACAGCCAAATTATCCTGACAAGACGGTCATTTACCGCGAGCGATTTTAACCTTGTTTGCCATTTCTAATGTACATTTGAAACAGGTATATCTTCAACTATGAGTAAATAGACCAATGTCAAGATTGCATGCAACTCTTCAGTAATCCTTTGATTCCACTTATTATAATGACAGAATCTTCCAAATCTTCATTTCGATGTAACTTCATAGAAAGGAATATATTAGACGAATTTAACGTTCCTGTTTTTTGTAAAAAAATTTCGAAAAGTGGAATCTTTTTATTATGAAAAATATAAAAGACTCTGCAATAATTATATGGGAAATTATAATTATAATTATTGAGCCCTATTATTATTTATGATAATCTCTTGTTCACCTCTAAACTAAAAACTAACTCATTTTATCCGGACGCAATTTTCCGTATTAGTGTCTTTTAATTTGATTTTGACAATTTTGTGAAATGTTGAGAACACTGAATCGTAAACATAGATCGAATTATCATTGACAATATTTATTTGAAAGTAGTGCCACGTTGTGTTTACACGACTGCAAAATTGATTGAAACTCGTATAGGATGATATTTGACGAACGAAATGTCCAGGGCAAATTTCGTTTTAAATTTGACATTTACTACATGGAAATATTCACTTTTAACACAAATTCATTTAAATGACATTCGTAAAATTGCAATGTTCACTACATACAGATATGTACCATACAGATATGATGTACGAATAGAAAAAAAATATGTTCGTTGCTGAAACAACTTCTATAAATACAAGCGTTCGTTCGGACATCCATCAATGCTCGTGGTAGAAGCATTAAATTTGACCGCGCGATAGTAACGATAAACCGTGCATGTAAGTGTCAGCAATATTTCCGAGAGTCAAATGCATCTTTTACAGGCATTGGAGTTACTTTTACAGCTCAGTTCAATTACTTATGTCGGAAATTTCGGAAAAGCTACACGTACGACGTAGCCAAAATGCGCCGGAAGACATTTTACAAACTTTGCTCAAATTTCAACTTGATACGAAAAGCTAAGGGGATCTGCAACTGATTGATCGTTACTAAATTTTCATGAAAAAGAGATTAACAGTTCCGTCTGCACAGCACCTTCGCATAGCGATTCGAATGCAGCATCGAATAAAAAAAAACCTCGGAAAAGTCGGAAATAATATTATAAAATAAAAAATACTTGTCTTTTATTTAAAATGTATAAGCATCATGCGCAATGCGCAATTTGAATCATTAATATACAGGAATATGCACGTGAATGGATGTAAAAGCTTCTCCATAAGTAGTAAAAATGCCATGTGATGTAAAACATAATAAATCTCATACGTGCTTTCAGGGGAAATACGAGTAAAAGAGGTACTCACGTAAAAAACAGCATCTGCTCGATGGCGCACCGCCACACGTGACGACAGTTCGTTGCTGTGGGACATTTGAACCCGACGAGATGCTTTTTCTGAAAATTGCAAATACGAAGACGCTCGAAAAATATTCTATCTTGACGTTATACATATTATGTGAGCAAATATTTGCATGCATTTTTGCAAAATAAAACCAACAAAAAATAGATATTATCTTTGCACTTCGAACAAGATAAATAAATAGGAAAAAAAAAATGAGTAGATTAATTAATACTGTATCTTATTTTAACGATCGATGATGATATTCTTTAATGATTGCACGATGACAATCATTTGTTTCAGAATATTGCAACGTTACGTCGCGTACAATCACAAAATAGAATAAAGTGAATATTATTGATTCGAAGTTCACGATCCGCCACGTCTTTCGTGGCCTGAATTTCCAATTTGAAAATGAGACCGATATTCTGTAAAAATGTATAGTTTTAAAATGACAAAGACAGCTGTTTTATTTCTAGTTTTATTACTCAAGGAGAAATAATGGGAAGGCAAGAAGTTTCGTGAGATAAGAAACATTTATTCACAGGGGACGACGTGAGTCACGAGATACGCATCTCCTAAAAGCATCTGTATTATTTCATATTTTGATAAACGCAAATCATACAAACACGCATAGAAATTATTTAAGATCGTTTTTTAAGATGATTTTTTTCTTCGACGTGTTTTTCTGACTTTTTTTTCTATATTAGTTATAATAGTTAAGTACTTGTATTAAAATCGCTCTCTAACTCACCTTTGTCCTCACGTCCTGCACGAGTTCAGCAGAGAGAAACAATAGGATTACTTAATTTACAATCACGTAGTATCTGACGTTATATGCACATATTGCACGCATACGTTACACGCGATCGAATCATGCACGAATGAGAGCGCATTTTCACGTGCAATTATTGTAACATAATAGTATACGTAGTGTTCGTAATTAGAAATAATGTCGAGATAAAACAAGGTTTTCCAAAGGCTTAAAAAGGTCCAAACTGCATAACACGATACGAAAAACGATTAAATAATTCCGACGAAGATCTCTTAATACGACAAAGACCTTGTTACCGTTGTGTGTTTAAAAGTCGGCAAGAAGAGACCTCTATCAAACGGAAATTTCTTTCGACTAAATTTATGATTAAAATGCTCTGAGAAAATCACGATGTAATTGCAATATTCATAATAAGAAAAGTCTCACACAATAATAGTATAAAGCAATTTTTTGAAAAAAAAAATAAAATAAAATAAAAATTCGTTCTGATATCTCATTATATAATCTGCTATAAAATAGTTGAGAGGTGATCTTTAAATTCTTTGGAATGGAATCTCACTCTTTATAAATTCCACTGCAAAAGGATTTACAGTGCAGATAATTTTATTTATTATAATGTTTTAATAAGCAAATTGTAAAATTCGGCTCTGTAGCCTTCATAGTTTTATAGAAAGAAAAAAATCAAAAAGATATTGTGGCAAAATACACGTATTTCTTCTACAAGGCAAACTATGGTATAGATGTGTATCTGCATCGCGAATGAGATGCAGATAAGTTGTCCGCACTCCTGCCGATTCTAACATTCATACGAGCACTACAAATTGTACGAATTTTAGAACCAAATAACGATTCAATATTAAAAAACTTCATTTACGTTTGACTTCATGCAACGCATCACGCGATACATCTAATAAAGCTTGCGTCTTATTAGGTATTATTCTCACGTTTATATTTTCCATATAATATGCTTAATACAATTCAAATTCAGCAAAAACGATATTAAAAACGATATTACAAAGTTCTTTTATACATATAACATAGTATTAAAAATGAAAATTTGTGTGGAAAATTTTAATTATCTAGATGTGAAATATTCCGCCGCGTCTCTTCGTCGTTTTCATCCGGTAGAGCGTAATATCCAGTCAACAATAAATATGCTTACCTCATTTATCGTCACATGCACAATAAACATCTTTCCTTCAAAATTGATCTTTTGAACTTCCGACCAGCGGAAATGCTGAATTTTTCGTGAGTCTTGGAATGTTAGAATCCCACAGTGATTAATGCCTAAATGAAGCTGCGTGCCCTTGTCGGGATCCTGTAAATGTAACACAAACGTATTTATCAGAAAATAAAATCGCAACGTGGTCAGAAACGCAATGCAACGTTCGTATGGATAATGCGAGAGAGAATTTAAGAAAAATTTCCATTTAGTTAATGCATTCGCTATGGGAGGATTATCCTGAAATTCAATCGTTACGTCACTTTTTATTTACATCGGAAATTGTCATTAAATTTTTATCGATAACGTAGGGAAAACAATTTGCATATACATACAGTTACTCTTCCAGATAAAAAACCAATTACATGGAAAACTTTTTTTATTAAAATGAACAGCAATTATATTTGTAATTATTATTCGCTCTCTATCTATTTCTTCAATGAGTTTTTTTCTTTCCACGATTTATTCAATCCCTCATTGTCGACCTTTTCCGATAAGAACATCGTACCTCATGACGACCAATGAGACGTTTTGCACGTGAAACAGATACTTTGCAGACGAGTGTGCAGGTATCCTTTCTCGAGTATAAGCGAGAACTATGTCTCATAGTCACGACGTCGCGCCATAAAAATGACATTTTCCCTTAAACGGAAGACGGTCGCAACAGTGGATCGCGATTACTTCTTCAGCGAAAATGTCGCCATGCAGGCAGGAAGTAAAAAACCAATAAACGACAAGTGCACGTCATCAAATACTCGCCACTCGCGACAAGAGTGCAATGAATGCATCGTGATGAATAATAGCGGGTTGTTTTTCCTCACGAACGATTCCTCGGAACATGAGATGTTAGTTTACTGTTGAGTCGTATATATCGCAATTTATTTGTCAGCGAGAGGATCCCGGCAAAGATAACAACAGTGGTTTCAATGGGCGTATCGATCGACCGAGACATTAATTACAATAGAGTACATTGCATTAGCAATATTGAAAATATGTCGGTGATAAAGAGATTTTAATATTAAAATTTTATCGCTTAGGAGATAGATTATTTCATCACTTGGAATAGGATTTTAAGAATGTTCTTACATCTTGTATATAAATAGAAATAATGCAAGACGTTATATAATATACTTACATAATACATTTCCTAGTGATAACTTCTCTACTTCTGAAATGTTCACATAGTAAAAATATTTTGTATTTGTGTTGGAAACGGTTCACTCCTTGTTAAAAAACCTTGTTAAAATTTTGTGTTGCATTTTTAATATTCGAATGTTAATTGAATATAATGAGACTATGTTATGTGAATATTTTGTGTCAAATTGGATATTCAACATTTCAGTGTAAAAATAACACAATTTATGAGTAAGTTAATAAATAACATAAAAATATTGTGTTTTGAAACGAAATTCTAAGACAAATAAATGAAATACGTGTTAATTTAATATATCGTAAATATTAATTCTACTAAAAAAAAAAATACTTTTACATTTTGGTTATAAATCAGTATTACTTTCTTGTGTTAATTTTTTTTATCTTATATTTGTGTTATTAACATATTCATTTTGTATTAAATTAACATTAAAATTTGAATGAATCGTTTGGGATACGTAAAATACGTTCAATTTAACATAAATTTTCCAATTGTGTTCTTCTTGATTCGTATATTGATTCGTATAAGTTAGGAGGCTAAGTATATGCGATGATATATATCACGATAACAATCGGATAAAGATGTTTCAACGAATGAATCCTCAATCGGTTGTCGACAGCATATACTATAATAGACGCGCTTTTGAGGAAATCCCGTGGAAGACTTGCTTTTCGTTTGAATATCAATGAATGTTGCTTCATATTTTGTGATATTGGCAGAGACGTCAATAGCAGCTAAAATCGGTTATCTCTGAAAACGTTTTCTAGCTTGCAAAATTGTTCCGTCATGAAAAATGAAGTCCGGACGATTTGAAATTATTGTAAATTAAATTGCAAACTAAATGATAGACGAGTAAATGGAAATCTGTATTTAGTATCCCTATGTAACTACGCTTTAGCTTATATTAATAATATTTATATTGAAATTTGTAATATGTGCTCTCAAGTTATACATATAACTTATGTTTTACAGTTATACACGATAATAACGCAGTAACATTCAAGATATTTAGTTATCACATAGCAATAATCGAAATGTAACTAGATTCAGACACGTTTGAATATTTTAAAGCAGTGGAATATCGTGGCGAAATAAAAAAAGTCGCCAATTTATGAAACAAGCATACAAAGCGCGATCGTTCTCTCGCAAGGAAGATAAACCGGTTATAAACTCTTATCGACATAGACGAGATATACGACTATAAATGCAATAGCTATACGGCCGTGTTCGAATTTATTAATCTGCATTCATCGATCTCAAAACTTGCGCTGAAACGTTATTCTTGCACTTGTAATCTGCATTTTTGATAAGAATAGAATAAAATGAAACAACTCTTTTTGATCTTGGATCTTGAAATTATTTGTAATAATAATCAAAGTGATTGCAAAGCAAATATTATAATTTAAAGTCTCAAATTTCCCGAGCAAAAAAGATTATCAAAAACATAATTGTATTCCGTTAATAACGCTGAATATAATTTGAGAGAAATTTCTGATTAGCAAATTTCTAATAGTGGCTTTACATTGGCTTATAAAATTTGAAATCAATCTCTGATTGGTCATAAATAATGTCATTACTTTGAACGTGCTTCATGAAATTGATTCATGGTCTTCTTATATCATGATTACAACATTAAATCATTGATCGGCCTTAAATTTTCAAACAAAGTGAACAGATGTCACTCATAAAGAATCGCGTAAGAAAAAACGTTTATTGGCGTTTTAATAGCGGCTTTACATTGGCTTATAAAATTTGAGATAAATCTCTAATTGGTCACAAATAATGTCATTACTTTGAACAACTGTGCTTCATAAAATTGATTCATGGTCTTCTTATATCATGATTATAACATTAAATCATTGATCGGCCTTAAATTTTCAAACAAAGTGAACAGACATCACTCATAAAGAATCGCGTAAGAAGCAATTTATGGTTGGTGCGTCAAAGGACAACAGTACATCGCTAACGGATTGAAACATATTGCCGGAAATAAAGAAGGGCGTTATTAGCATCACGAAAGGAAACGGCCATGAGAGCTCACTTTAGTTAGTCACGCTATCAACCCGTTAGCAACTTTCAAGTTTGTTCCTCGACAATGTTGTCGTCCACATTGTTGATCACAACTGCACTTCGACTACTATTGAGTCAACATTCGACCCATTTTGGGATTTTTCTTTGATAAAAGTTCAAATACCAAGTTTCCAGATTCTGTTAGTGATATTCGTAAACGAGTAAGTTGAAACGAAAGTTAAAGAACAAATTTCTGAATTGAAATCCTTTGATATTACATTGACTCGATGTTTTAAGGAGCGTGTAAAAATAACGAACATTACCTTGACCGGATGTGGATCAACCGCGTACGTGTCTAATTGCGAGGCTATCCTAAGGAAGTAGTTTTCCGCCTGTTCCGGAGTGAACCCCTTCAACTGAGTCTGATGTAGGTCCATCGCCTTATCCTCGATCGTCTGTGTCTGCGTTTTCAGCAATTTGTGCTCGGAGATATAGTTCCCTTCGTGGATCTCGGGATCGTAATCTCCCAGTTCACCTGAGAATTCCGGAAAAGAAAGGCCGTCTCATAAGTATCAATTGCGCGTTTCTTCTCATTCTTTATTTCACATAAATATTCTATACACAGAGTTTATTCGTTTTATTGATATCGAAGAAAATACATGAAATTGAAGCTGATCATAAATTGTACATAAAAAGAACGACTTGGCTGAAATATTAAAAAATTTAACTAGATACAGATCTAACAAATAATTTGATTGGACTATCAAAATGCTGCAAAGAATTTTGATGTAACAACTAGTTTAGAGCATCCTATATTATTTTGATGTCCAATAAAATTATTTTCAGATCTGTAGTTAGTTAAATTTTTACATGCTTCAGCAAAATCTTCCTTTTTGTGTAGATTTCTAAAATTTAGAAAAACCTTTTTTGTAAATCTAGTTCCTATTAGAAAGAGGTGCTTGATGAGAGTAATTATTGAGTACATTCTGAGATCGCATGGCAGATAGTTAGAAAAATAATAAGCGCTCATCGCGGCTATTACTCAAATTGCAACAGGGCGTGCACGACTGGATATAAATCGTCCGCAATTGAGAAATGACTGTTGCATGAACCGGATGTCAAAGACAAATGACGGGAAAGCAAACAAATCTTCTCGAAATATCAAATTAATCTGCGGCAGTTCCTATCTTTTTTAATTGATAAAACCCTATGTCTTATGTATATAAAAGAAGGCACTTATTTTGAAGAACGTGCGAGGAATCTGCACATGAAAAACGGTCTACTTTAGCAAATAGGAGAAACGCATACCGATTGCGTTCCGTTACGAGAAACGTACAAGAACAGCTATTGCCAAGGTCAGCAAAAAGATCCAACGGAAAGCAAATAGTTTTTATAGCTGCGGCCACGATTCACTGGAAGGTGAACGATCTAAGAATTGATGGTCGACGACCGAAGTTTTAATACAAAGAGTCACGATTGGGTACGGTGGAAAGTGACGGGTCATTGATTGCTCTCTCACTTCTCAATAACGAGATCGTAAGACAAAAAGGTTGATTCCGCATTTATACCTATAAAAGGACACCGACTCTGGAAGGTTACTTTTTAGACTAACTTCGATCGCAATCTGAGATTCCGTAAATAGACAGTTGCATTTCTCGCTAAATCACAAGGAACTAAATTTAACGATGTGCATATACAAATACGTAAAGACTGATGAATGTGACTTGATATTAATTAATCTAGTAGCGAAATTGATTAATCTGTATTTGAACAGTACCCATTATTCATCTATCGACTTTACTTCAAAACACGCTTAATCGTTTTTCACGAGAGACGTTGACAGATTCGAAGTATTAACTGACAATTTTTTTTGGATGAACTTCAGAGAAAATAAACGCAAAGCCATGCAGTCGTATATTTTACGGAAATGGTGTTGCACGATCGATGGGCGACGATCAATGGAAGGGGTGGGTGATACATGATAACTGTGATAGGTCACTGGAAAGGAAATCCTGAATTATGGGATTCCCGAAGTCGAGATAAAGGAATAAATTGACCGAATGGACACATGAAACGGAGAGAAGCTGAAGCTGCAGAAACTATATGGCTGCAAACATCATGATCGTTTATTGTTCACGAATCCAATATTAGATATAAAATAATCATACTAATCATTATAATCATACTAATCGTATTTATAATCGTATTTATAATCGCCAGTTATAATTATTTAATTCGGCTACTTTCCAAGAATTTTCACTAAATTAACACAATTTCGTAATAAATATTTTTGATTAACAGAAAATAAGATTGAAAAGCAAAATACGATTTTAAATAAAAAATAATAGACAATTATATGAGAGAAATAAAAGTCTTTTTTTCGTTTATAAAGACTAAAACATCCTTTCAGCGTAAAGCTTAAGATCCGGGCGGTGAAATGAGTTATTCTTGCACTTCATTACCTTTTCTGCCATTAAGACACGACATTATGATATAAAATTCGAAAATAAAAAATCAACAAAGGATGACTAAAAGAACAAACTTACTTTGCACGATGCAAGCCACTAGCAGCGCTGCCTCGCCGGGGCTGCAACACAAACGTCCGTAAAGCAGGTCCCTTTTGAGCTGCTGGTATACTTGATACCTGGTGATCTCCTCCTTTAGCCGCAGAGGATCAGGCGGGTAGAATTTCACGCGAAAGCACAGCAAAATCTCGTGCATATCTGAAATATAATGACAGTAAAAGGTCGGATATATTTCAGCCAACCAACATCTTCACTTACGACTTGTGTACTTTTGTCGTGCAAGAAAAATACTCGCAACTGACATTCGGTAAACTTTTCAATATATTTTAAATCAAGCTAACATAAGTATGCTAAATTCATATTTATTCCCTTCCATACAAAATCATCATAAGTATATAACCGTATATTATAATCTATGTAAATATAGTAACAGTATGATTAATTAATTAATAGTATGATTAACAGTATTTAATTAATAATACGATTACACATAGTCGCACTAGAAAGAATTTAGTTAGAATTAATTCTATTTAAAAATTGACAAATCAGAATTTTCTGAGTAAATTTATTAAATTCTTGTTGAAGTTGAGATCAAGTCAGAATTCTGATATGATCATTCATCCATTTTCAATCAGAAATTTTTCTCAGTGCTTAAATTACTTATAAGTTGACAGTATAAATATTGCTCGAATCTCTGTATTTTAGTATAATATATTAGTCATATTCCAAAAATCCTGCATTACTTATGTTTTGTACAATAATATTCCTATCCATACTGCAAAAATTATTACTTATTAAATCTCCTTCGTTATACACATATACATATATCATTGTATATTTATTACAAAGAACGCAACAATTGGATTACATGCAATTCAATATAATTTTATAATGCAAATTTTGAAATAATTTAATAGAGCGTTATGTATATCGATCTTCTCAATAACTAATCTTTTAATAGAGTGATATGTATATCGACCTTCTTTCTCTTCTTAGAACAACAATCGACACATGCAATCTCAAAGAAAATAGCATTTACTAGTATATCCTACGCGTATAAAAACACTTCAACGAAGACAGAGATGAAAACGGACAATGACGGTAGTAGCAGACTAATGGTTTCACATGTGGGAATGCAATGTTTGTAAGTTCACATTTTATGAATGTGTATATATATTTTCTACGTATATATTTACCTCTTCAAATGTTTCGAAGTTACACGACAAAATTATATAAATAGAATTCAGTTCTGAATTTGATCGCAAATTATAGACCGCCTAAAGTGAGCTTAAAAAATGAAATCTCACTCTTAAAAATTAACAATTGAACTTACACATTTTATGATTGATTTTATGATTTTTATTATTTTGCCATATACGTATAGGTATTTCGTAGAGAGAGAACGTTCGCGCAAAACGACGTAGATATTTATTTTACACAAATAAGAGAAACATCAGCTGACGCAAATATACACTTACGAACGCATCACTGATGCAAATCGAGCTCTATACTCGCGATAACATAACGTTGCCGCCTCCATAATGCGAGGTCATGATCCCATTCGATATGGTATCATTACAGCTCGTTGCCTTCGACAGATATAAAATTCTCGCGAGCTGTCTCTAGCGTTGACCTTCCGTAAAACATATGGAATATCAATCAAACAAGTTATGTTTCGATCTTGTGTCAAGCTTGCTTTATATTATACATACAATTAAATACAAATGCATTTATAATGTAAATATATCATACATTAATTCTATCAACTCTATGAGCATTAAGATCAACAGGTACGCGACAAAAACGCTCATTCGTGATCCAGAAATATTTCTTATTGTTAATTCAAAGCTAACCCTTCGAATTTACTTAATTCCGGCTCAAAGAGGAATCTCCGCAACTCTTGTCGCGCACCCTCAGCGAGCGCAAGAGTATTTGTTTTTCCTTTTACTTCCATTATACGACATCCAACTCTCTAAAATCTTTAGAATGGAATTTAATTCTAAAGACTATCACCACTTTAGACTATCCATAATTCATGACTAAATTCGGGACGGAATCTTATTTTGCGTATCGTGTAACATAGAAAATATTTAACACGTTAAATGCCATGGGTTCACCAGTGACTGGCATTCAGTTTGTCAGTAGCACCGTGGAAGGCGTGGAAAGCACCGGCGATGCCAAGATTAATAGAAACACATAATTCGAATAAATGTCAATATTTCTAAATTTTTTAATATTATCATCGTTATTACAATAGTGTGAAGAAATTAATGCAGTATTGTGCAAATCATGCACTTGGGCAAATCATGTAATATTAATGTGGCATTCAACGTGTTAAAGAAATAAAATATACACATATAGAAAAAATATACATATATCAGTGATATATATTTTCTGTGTATGTATTTTACTTCTTCATCAATTTCTATGTTACACGACACACAAAATTATAAATAGAATTCTGTTCCGAATTTGATCGCGAATTATAGATCGTCTAAAGTGAGCTTAAAGAGTAAAATCTCACTTTTAAAAATTAACAAGTGAGCCACTTTTTTGCTCAACACTGATTTAATTGTCACTATTTAGAATTATTACATTATTATTATTATATATTAATTAATATTCCACTCCGAGGATTTTAGAGAGAATTTTTATTTATTCAAACGGATTGCGTGATTGCTGGGCCGAGTTTTAGAAGAAAAAAAAATATCTTAACCCTTTTGGACAGGTCTGCTCTGAAATCCGTTCAAGTTTACGAGAATAGGCCAGCGGGTCGCGACTACTTGAAACTTTCATGTGACATCGACCGACGTAATCGGACGCGGGAGGGAAAAGTCGTACGATCGACCTACCTCGGTCACAGCTGTTCCGCTGATACCTGCGTTCTCTACATGGCAACGTCATTATGGCCGATCAACTATGAGGAACGCTTTTGTGACAGTATAGAATTTCCGTGGCAGAACGAGATTGCTTCCGAGCATAATAAGACGTTTGCTCGGCGCCGATTTGTGTGTTTCGGATTACAGTCATATCCGTTGCGTATAGTTAATGGCCTCGTGTTACGCCATGTTACGAATGAGATAGTTGTTGCAATTTGAGCGGGAGAATGCTCGGTATGCACCTCTTCGAAAATAAAATAGAATGAATAGAGATACACATAGGTTTTCCATTTTCATTTTCTGGCTAATTTAAAGCTTAAACATAATCTTACTTAACTCAATGATAATGTAAAATTTATTATTTATTTATTTTTGTAACTATGATTAATCACTGATAGTTTCGTAGTGTGTATGTATAATAACTTTAAAAATTACTCACTACAATATCATCAATTTATAATCAATAACTAGAAAAATACAATTTTTACAAAATCATTAGACTGAGTCTAATTACAAGTCAATCAGAAAATTAAAAACTGGATTTAAATAAATAAATAGAGTGACCACAGCATTTTAATTATAATTTTTCAAGTATAATTTTTTATATCTTATTTTAGAAAAGGAAAAAGGTATTGCCTAGAAGTCTTGAGTTCATTATTTTCCATTATTTTTCTATCTTATAAGGATACATAAGCTAATAAATAAATAAATTTAATTATAACATAATATACTAGTAAAAAATGTAATAAAATTTAAAAAAATGTTTAAGTATTCTAAGCACCCCTACTTGTCAAATAGATAAAGTCTCTGCAAGTTAAAGATCTGCATAGTACGCCCACATACGTAAAAGTTTATTAAATTCCGAGTAATACCAACCTTTCACTTGCTTGATTGCCGTTTTCGCTAGGTCCAGCCAATGCTGCAAAATAAGAAATAATCAAATACATAATATATATATATACATATAACATAAACAAGAGAGAACTGATAAATACGTAAGATGACCGCAATACTGTTGCGAATGTTTACTAAAAATTGTTATCATTTATTTACCATTAATCGACACTAGAGACACTTTAACAAGTTAGTCTAACAAATATTCTATATATTTAAATATTTATATTTATAACATAAATTTAAGATACTTCGAGTGATATCTTGTTTTCTGACCGCTTTTCTTGACGTAGCATGCTAATGCTATCCAATTTGTGTAACTATCCCGCGCAAGAACGAGAAACAAAAAAAGTTCGTCGTAAAATTTTGTCTCTAATAAGCGTCTCTAATGATACTATCGTAACAATCCACGTTCGCTCGTAAGTATGACATTTACCAGAAATTATACCAACAGTATGAAATCTGTTCTCATACTGTTTCAACGAGATTAGTATATAAAGATTGAAGAGTGACCATCACGTTGGTTTTTCTAACGCAAGTGCGTAAACTATATATTATATCGTCGAATTAGTTGCTTTCACAAAAGATAATTGTTGCAACTAAGCTGTTATATAATAAAGATTTATGCGATGAGTTTTAGGAATCTATAATATATCAGATCAAGGATCAGTTGCACCGAGCAATTACAGATCACTTCAAACTATTTAGTGGATTTATACAAGAGGATAAAATGGAGCAAATAGATCTACGATTTTATCCTATATCTCTTTAAGCGTTACAATGGCCACCTTTAAAAAATGAATAGATAGGACTCTGCAGGTGCCGCTTAGGGTAGTAACAATCGATATGACATACGATACAATTTATTATTCTCGGAGGATTTATAGGTGACACGTATCTCTTTCGGGGTTCATTGTCGCTTATCGAAAGTGCAAACTTTAAAAATTGTCGCACTGCGCAAATATGCTGAAAGAATATTTATAATTCCTATTAAAAAATTTCTGCTCGTACGGCATGAATTGAATTACGAAATAAGAGAATGGCGGAAGCGAAGAATAGCTTGAGGATAGGGTGCGGCACGTTAATTTTTAAAGATGGAACATTTGCGGATGTCCGGACGGACAATATTGATTTCACCAGACCTTAAACGGGAAGACCAGAACTTGGATGCTGTTTTACACCGAGATCGCGAGATCTTCCGCTAAAAAACGAGAAATAAAAATAATTCCGTGAAAATTATGTAGAGCCTCGCGTGTATTCTCTTGAGTTTATTTCGCATTATTTTAAAGACTATACATATATGTACACACACACACACCACACACACACACACACACACACGCACGCACGCACGTACGCACGCACGCACGATTCATTCAGTAAAATGATAATTTCTTATGGAAAAAAATTGAAAAATATTACTTTAAATGCGAAGGAAAGAATGAAAAATTACTGATCTCTCAGATTTGTGTTAAAATTAACACAATTTTCATTCTGGATTAAATCTTCTGCAACCGAAATTAAGATTCACGGCTTTTCCCAGCGCACTCCATCCATTTGGATTTAAGTAAAAGTACATGTTCGTTTAAGGTAGACTAACTCATTGGAAATAAAAAAGCAAGCAATCATGAAAAAATTCTGAATTTTTGCTTAACTGCGAATTACAACTTGATATGAATGTATTGATTGAACATGTTTATTATAAATATCGACTTTTGTTAAAAACACAATGACTATACATTCGCAAAATAAACAAGTTAAGTGTGCGTATGATTTTTATTTTTGTAATATTGTAGTTATTATTTTTCTCTTCAGTTGTTATTAATTTCAACATGATACTGAATATCGATATAATTGCAAAATATGTCATACGTACATATATTTAAAAACATACGTTAACATTTCCACGCGTTTGCAGGTCTTCGTGACGATCGAACATTTATAAGGTAAATTAGATTTATACCCTCTGGCCTGGAATCGTTGGATCAATGCGTTGAAACGCATCGTTATTAAATGAAACGATATAAATATTATTTTGAGATCGATAAATCTTTTTTTCCTTTTTTATCTTAAATGAAATTTGTCACAAACAATTACTATGGATGCAACAATTATTGTTATTTCCATGACAAATTTAATAACATGTGTTAATACTTGAAAATAGCAATTTAATTGCGTAAGTTTTAATTTGAGATATTACGAATGGAAAGGAGTGGAATAAATGATTAACCGTTAAAACGCGTGTTCACAAGCGAAGTACAACAGTGTACTACGGTGAATCGTTAGTATTTCAAGGCACGCCTATTTTTAAGTCCTCCGGAATTACATCGATGACCTAAGAATAACGATTACGATGTACGGCGCACGACATGCCATTCCAGGTGTTAGTAGAGCGAATTTAATTGCATGACAGAGATCTTTCCGTCTTCCGCAAATGAGTTGACCATCATTCGATAGAGTAACATTAAAAAAGAACAAGATAATTACACGAATACTGTATAATACACGTGTTGCGAAAATTGTATGTTCGATTTTGATACGCACGTGAAGATATCCTGAAACGCCAAATCAAGCAAAAAATCAGAAATATGACATCTTGAGAGTCGCGTTTTCTTAAAAATTCATCACTTTATAAACGCACACTTACTCTTTCCCTTTCTTTATCGACGTAACGAAGTCCGAAGTAATCCATCTCCAAAATGTTGAGTTGTTTGCACACATATTCGAGTATGTATCGTCCTTTTTCTTGTGGCTACAACAAAGAGGAAAAAAACCATCATAATAATCAGATCGTGAATTTTATTCAGTTTTCTCCAATTTATTTTTCGTACGGAAAAGGAAAACGCTAGCGGGAACAAAAGGAATGACATATTGCTAATAGAAGTAGTTTTATATTTAAGGAAACTTATAATACTTAATAGTCTCTTTTTTCTTCTCTCTCTTTCTCTCTCTTTTTCTTTATATAAATAATGATTTCCAATAGCAGTATGGCCAAATTATGTAACCCCGAGAGATATCATACAATGTTAACATATCACGTGGAAACGGAAAAATGTAAATACATTTTTTCATAAGCGACTTCCATCGTATTTCTGAAATGAAAATTTCTTTAAAAAGAAATAACAGAAATGGGTTTTACTCCGTCGTATTCTAATTGTAATGCAAATGCAAATCAATGCACCACTTTTTTCTGTCGCACTTCCTGAATGATAAAAACAACACGGCGCGTAAAGTGTGTAAATAATACCGGAAGTCTGATAAAAGATGACGAGTTGAGTTCCGATTGCTCGGAAATCTTTCGTTTTCATATTCGAGTATCTAAAACGATGCGTTTATACGTGTATTTATTCGTGCAAGCATTCTTACGTGTTAAAATTAATTTCTAATATCAAGCTAGCAAGACCAAATAAACAGAAAAAGACATATATTGAATTATTTAATGTTCATTTTGTAATAATTTGCTACAAAACATAATTTTATACCGCATGTCATTTTAAAGAAACTCGTGCCGCTGCTAATTTAATATCAAACAAAGCAGGACAAAAGAAAAAAATTCTTATTCTTAAAAGAAAAAAGAAGCAAGAAAAATAAAAACAGATGTAAAGTATAATAGTACTGATTTGTGCTATAAAACATAATTTTGTACCACATTCCATTTAGAAGAACAACCCATGATTTTACTAACTTAATAAATATAAAGCAAAACCACGAATTTTTTCTAAATGACACGTGGTACAAAATTATATTTTGTAGCATAAATCAAAATGAGTACTAAATAGTTCAGTAGATTTTTTTTTATTTTGTTCATTTGATCGTACTAGCTTGACAGTGGTTAAAAATTATATATATATTAAATTAAAAATATATTACGCATGCATTACATAAACAATAATAATTTCAGTTCTGTTCTTATCACAATCTACGACAAATAAATACTTTTCCGTATTTTGATAAATAATACTTTACAGTTGCGACAATGCTACGAAAGTATAAACTATAAATCAGGATCTCGACGCCTTTGCGACATACTATTCCTATTTTGCGGAAACGGAGCACGTGCGCTTTAACGTGGCTTTCGCAACCAAGTCACACTGCTTTTTAGGATCGTCAACTTTCAATTTTATGTCGTTTTTAATGTGTGTGATTTTTTTTTTTTTTTTAAACATGTCAATCCCTTGAAGCAAATTTTAATTTTCATAATATTTAAATCTGATAGAGATATTATCTCAAAAAACTGACAAAAAAGTTCACCTTATCACTGATGTGAAAGCTCGCTAATATCAATATGCTACCTCGACGCATTAAAAATGATATGATCAGGACAAATTTGAAAATACATGTAATAATATAATACTTAAATAGCGTTTAAAGCCATATTAAAACGGCATCGTGCTGATATATTGCAAAAGATAAACGGCTTCCCACACGTGTCGCATACGATACAGATTATATAAAGAAATGAACTCAGGCGTGATTTTTGCAACAAAAACTGTGATTAAAATGAAATCGCTGTAATTATGAAACATAATAGTTTCGTAATCACAAATTAAGTATCAACTGATGCGAGGTCATAGACAAAAAAAGAGAAAAATATTATTTTCTCATCTTTACGTAAGTTGTACATATACAAGATTTAATGTAAGCATTATTTACGTTTAAAAGAATCAACAATTTTGAAAGAAAAATCACTGTTATAGCAGACTTATTACAAGAGATTAAAAGAGATATACATATATATATATATATATATATATATATATATATATATGCATNTATTAACTAAAAACCTAAAAAAAGTAAAA
>NW_012130118.1:1057270-1059893 GCF_000143395.1 Atta cephalotes | reverse complement strand
TAAACTAAACTTAAATTTAAGTTAAAGTAAAAAATAAACTAACTAGTTATTAGTACAAGTAACTTAATTAATAAGTAAGTAATAAAGTAAGTATATACATATATATATATATATATATATATATATATATATATATGCATGATTACACTAAAAAAAAGATGTATTTAATTTTAAGATATTAAAATGTTTTAATTCTTGTCTCCGTGTTTTAAACATTTAATTTAACATTTTTTTCAATAAGCAAAATACTATGTGTTATAAATCCACATATTGTTCTGTTTACTGTTTACTGAAAAAGTTTAAAATTAAACATCTCTAAGTGTTTACAAAACAAAAGTAAAACATTTTAAAAAATCTTAAAATTAAACACTTCTTTTCAATGTAGTATCAAAATACTTGAAGACTATTTTGAATAATTCTTATAGAATTTATTTCTGATATTCAGTAGAAGAAATTTGTCTTGCAATTAGTTGTACTCATAATATAATACAAATTCTCATGTTAGATACCTCATATAATCGGAGAACCACTGAGAACAAATCTCAACCCATTTCGACAATAACCAAATACAAAGTTATTGTACTATTACTTAACAAATGCAATAAATAAATAAAAGCATATTTTTCTGAGTCAAAATTTTTATGAGAATCATGTTTCTGAGAATCATTTTTATTGTTATTTTTCAACACTCGCCTCTTTTATCCGTTGAAATTCAAAATGATTACATTTTGCGTCATGATAAATGAAAGCGTCATGAAAGCGATGCGCTTGCAGTACAATTGAACGTGAAATGCGACATCCCGCACTATGTACTTTTACAAATGCAAATTTCTCTGTGAACCACTATTGAATGAACTATCCCCGAGGAGGTGCGGCGCCGAAATGTCACGTCCCAAAATAGCTCTCGTATCGAGAATCAAATTGAATATTTCAACGTAACATTCACGATGGTTTGGACTACTACGGTTATTACTACAAGTCATAAAATAGTACAAAATATAAAAGTTTTTCACGAAACCGAAAATGCCACAGTTGTTTGCACACCAGTCATCCCCAGCACATCGAGTGTTTTTAGCGGTCCTCGTATGTGTCAAGAGCCACGCGACAAACTATATGTATATTCGAAGTGCACAGGGTTCTCTCTTGGTTCTACACGAAAATTTCCGACGTTTCACGAACTTGTACCGAGAATGTACAAGGGACTTGATGTGTTAGCATTATTGTATATTAATAGGAGCGAGCTCCGCGAGTTATTTACTCGACTGAGATTGACGGCACCACGTACAATATGCTGTACGGTACTCGAGGAAAGCGTAAATCGCTAGTCTTCGTATGCCTGACTTAAATCCGTGCGGATGATAAAGTCATTATTAATCGGAATCATTACAGATTACCGAAGAAATGCTACAAGCGACAAATTTCGAGCATAAAATACAAGATTCATACGAGATATTATGAGAATTAGAAATAAAAGTTATGTTAAAATATCATTTATAATACAATTACTATTATTTTTAATCACTACTTCTAAATTACGAAAGCTTTTTTCATTAAAAGTTTGATACTTCTGGAATTTTATGGAAAAGTCATTCTCTTTCATTTGTGCTGGCTTCTTAAAGAGTTCGCTATTTAGATAATGAAAAATCTATTTATAGCTACGATTTCACAAAAAGAAAAATTAAAATTTAAGCGTTACATTTTTCATATAAATTCCTTGAAGAGAAATAGAAAAAATGGAACGCTATATATCTATGCTAAAAATTGACATTAACTCCATTAAAAATTGTTAACTAAATAATTAAAGTAATACAAGATGTAGGTACAACGTTAGCATTGTTCTCATTATCAGCAGAACCCAAATCTTACGATTGCTTTAACTAAATTCTTTATAAGAATTGAAGTATAAGTAGAATTGGTCTCTACTTCGTTCATGCAGTAGTTCAAGATCGAATGAGTCAGCCATGAGATTTCAACACGACGGATTTCAAACTCATTTGACTTCTCTAACTGTTAGTTTTATTAAATCTCCCTGCAGTTATATTGGTAATAATATTAAGGAGATACAGATAAGGAGATACAAATATTGTAGTTCGATTCACAATATTAAATTCTTGTTACGATATTAAATTATAAGTTCAATTTCTTGAAACAATTGCCAATGAATCGCTCTCGACGAAAGTAGAGACTTTACACTGCGATAAGAAAAGAGCTTTTGAGCCTCGTTATCTAAATATTAACTGCAAAGCAATATTAGTTAAATTAAAGCTATAAATAATAAATAAGCAGCGCGAAACGTTATTATGCCATACAAAATACCGGTGAATGTGTGTATATAAATCAAATACATAGATCTAATGTAATTAAAAAGGATTTGCATACATTAACTGGAAATATATAAACAGTATTAAGAAACGAGGTAATCGATATCAGAAGAATATCTAAGTAATAATCATTTATCATTTTCAGATTATTTAATTATACGTGTACTGTGATATGTGTGTGTGTGTGTGTGTGTGTGTGTGTGTGTGTGTGTGTGTGTGTGTGTGTGTGTGTGTGTGTGTGTGTGTGTGTTATTAATAATAAGTAAGTTATAATAAACTAAGTAAGTACGTAACTAATAACT
>NW_012130118.1:1054831-1056169 GCF_000143395.1 Atta cephalotes | reverse complement strand
GTGTGTGTGTGTGTGTGTGTGTGTGTGTGTGTGTGTGTGTGTGTGTGTGTGTGTGTGTGTGTGTGTGTGTGTGTGTTTTATAACAATAAAGTTGATAACATAAAGTCGATAACATACTGAAAAAATACTAAATTTAATAATATTTGTTTGAATAACTCTAAATAAATATTTACTAAATATAAACATATATTTATTTAATATAAAAATCATTAATTTGATTTAATTCTTTTATTATTCTTTTATTACTCTTTATTGAATAAACATTTATTTATTGTAAGTAAATATTTTCTTAGTACTATTATACAAAAATATATTAAGATTTAATAAATTTTTTTTCAATGCAAGATGTCGACTTATATTGATTTTACAGCCTAAGAGATCGTACAAAAAATTCGCAAAAAGCTTTTATCAGTTCTGACGTGTTTGACTCATTTATGGAAAGAAAAAAATAGAGGAAATATAATAAAAAAAAGATACGTACGTATGTATGAATAAACCTTTTCTTGAGTATTCTTGAGATGTACGAAGTAAAAATTCAAATTTGCAATTCAATGCACAATTTCTACTGCAAGAAGCATATCTTAAGCTCGGCTGTAAGAGCAAGAGACATACTTTAAATTCTTTGCAAAGCTAATCTGAGCTACGTAACTTCCAAGTTTATCTTTATAACTCGCATGTCTATTACGTAAATATAACAAAAAAGTAAAAATGGAACGATATGAGCAAATAAATAGATACATATCGAAAACAATTATTACTCTTTTTACAACATAAATTTATTGTAAAACATTATTGTAAAAAATTTAGCTCTCAGTCTCGATGATTTATGGCTTCAATTTTATTTCATTAAAAATTTGTTTCTTGATTGCTCATAAATCAAATGATGTATCATCCGTCAAATTTATTTTTCTTTTCCTTTGAATTTAATTATTTTTTTGTTTGGATAATGTAAAGATCTACTTTTTTCATAAAAGAAACAATAAACTTGTATAAGGTTTTAGAATGAATTATGAGAATGAATTTCAAAGCATAAAGTCGATCAACAATTGTGTCAAGAAATTTGCATTTATCAGTAATAATTTAAGTATATCCGTCACGTCGACAGGGAGTAGTAAGAGGTATAAGAGAACGGCTATCATTGATTCGTAGCCTAGTGACCCTGTACCTTCAGACACGATGGCTCTTATAGACATCGTTGTTTGCGAAGGAAGATCTGTTGAACTTCATATTTGCGAATATAATCCCAACCGCGAGATCGACTTTGCGGAATCATTCTAACTTCAAATTATCCAAATATAAGATCAATATATACATATATACACATATATATATATATAT
>NW_012130118.1:1043964-1054811 GCF_000143395.1 Atta cephalotes | reverse complement strand
CTATATATATACATACTATATACATACTATATACATACTATATATATATATATATATATATATATATAGTATATATATATATAGTATATATATATATATATCGTGCGGATAAACAAGATTATTGTCATGTGTAGGAAAAATGCTTGTTCTACATAAATTAAATTTGATACGATATTGTGGAAAAGCAAAGATATAAAGCTGTCTCGCCATGCAGGTACAGAATTAAAGGAATAAATTACTTCGAATGGAATCCCACACTGCTATTGTTGCTGTTAATAAAGTACTAGCGTAGGTAGTTTCAATTCTTTCCGAGATGGAATTTTGTGCGAAAGTGTACATATGAAAAAACTTGAATCGTTTGTGTATCTCGATGTGAATCTTGAAAAGTTGCATTTATAAATAATTCAAAATATGCGGATGATGCAAGCTTTTTCAAAATTGTGTCCGCTAATCCAGAAACTTTAATCTCGCGGTTGCTCCGACAATTCTCTATTTTATTTATGATGTACGTCAACATTTACTTTGGCACGGATCACATTGTTGCCGTTTGAAGAAGGTTAAGGATTATTATCGGTTTTTATTTTGAGGATGAGATTGAACGCGACAAGGCGAGCGTGTATAATGTCAACGAAGGTTTTTAAGACACTTTTAGGCATAAAATGACGTCGTCCGCTATAATTTACGGTTATCAGAGAGCACCGTGCCAAATGGGCCGCACTAATGCAACGAGAAGAAATAATACAATGGCCTAGAATTCACCCGTAAATCCGATTAAACAGTTTCTACCGAAGCCGCAAAGAAATAAAAATAAAAGATAAATTTTAACTCTTTGCAAAAGGTTTATTCCATTTTTTTCATTAAACTTATTCCGTATCGAAATAGCAACTTTATCTTTCCGTACACTTATAAAATGGAAATGAAAGATAAATACGCGAGATTAAAAAAGAACGAAACAAAAAATACGACAGATACTTATCAAATATTTTCAATTTCATTTTTGGCAAGCTATCGCATAACATTATAATAACATGGTTACATTGAAATCGTGTATATTTCGTTCAGTTGCGCATCATGCAGATATTTCCATTTTTATGCAATCAAATTCTATATAAAATATAGGAAATAAATTAAATTCTTTTAAAAGATCAATAAAAAGTCGAATAAATAAAACGTTCTCTTTATAATTATATCATTAATTTATGTACTGATGCTCTTCGCAAAGAATATATAAGGATATTTGAATTATTCCTCGTTTCTTTAAAACTTGATAAAACTTGGAAAAACGAATCAGTGAAAATATATATATATATTTAAAAATACTACAGTGGTAACGGCTCTGCGCTTAAAACAATGGTTATAACAACAGTCAACAAAACAACCTTCGATTTTATTGGCTTTTAATGTGTGCAATAGTTTTTCTCTCCAATCGTCATCCGTTCAGAATAAATCTAAACCAATGACTTCTACCATTTTGTTTCAATTTGGCCGTTTGCCAATTATTCCATCATAATATACACGATGTAACGTAGCGATGATACGCATCCCTTGTTTCTGCGGCTACAAAAAGCGTTCGTCTAATGAAGAGAAACGAACCGATCGACATCATCGATCGACATGTGCAACTCTATTTCCGGATATCCTGGGATGATTCACGATAATTCCATGAGTCCCATGAGAATAGAATATTCGTGTGAACAGAAGAGATGAGGGAGATCTCTTTTCTGTTTTCGAGGCTCGACCTTTAGAGACTTCAATGACATTCAATGCGTATTAATTTTGGTGGTTTGCAATGAACAGATGAAAAGGGACTAATAAATGTTACACTCGCAATGTTAGAAATGAAATTAATCTATTGGAGAATATGCCATAACTATTTGCATAACCGTAGACCGCGAAGATTTAAATATAGATTGATTGCTGTGAGACACGTAATTAGTAGGATCGAGAATTATAAATAGAATACAGAATTATTAATAGAATTAAAGATATTTCAGAAAGTTATTTCTACACAAAAACAATGTGAAAAGGTGTATAAATTGAAATGACGTGTTAAAAATCGAATCTTTGCGCACTTCACTTTGTCTATTCTGTAGATATCAAAGAAGCAATGATAATTAATTCATAAATTAAATAACATTTTGTTATTTTTAACTTGCCATTTTTATCTGTGTCAATATGTAAATCAGTCCATTTTTATGGTTAGTTTCAAACTAAACATCATCCATATATTAATGTATATCTACACTTAGTAAATAATAAACTAAATCTGAATCAATTAAATACATTTTCTTTAAGTTAAATTGTTTAACACTATTGTTTTAGTCAAATTAACACATTGGATAGGATAATGGCGACTCATGGAAATGATTATAAATAAATCAAATTAAATATAATATGACATTATGAATTTAACAGTATAAAGTGGCAATCTACAATGAGATTTTAAAGCGTAAAAAAACTTAAATTTTATATCTTAAGCTGTAAGAAATTGACTGACTAATTGATCACAGTCGAATGTGAGGAGAATAATTGACTATTAGCGTTTTCGACTGCAATAGATTTGATCTAAGTTGGATTAATGATGTCACATGTTCTGTTATTAGTTGATCTATCAATAATAAAGGATGCAATCGAAAACGCTATATGATTGATCAATTTCTTACGGATTATGGTTTAAAGTTTAAATTTCACGTCTTAAAATATTATTGTAGATGCTTAAGATCAGCTGTAATCTAGGTTCTCAATTTATTCTTTATCTTTTTCTAATTTTAGAAAAGAATTAGAGAGAGAAAAAATAAATTAAACCAAGATTAAAGTTAATTTTGATGAAATCAATCCTTAAGGCCTAAAATTTAAAATTTTATGTCTTCAAATCTTATTGTAAATGCCGCTTTAGGCGCGGAACGCCAAGCAAAAATAATTGGAGAGCGTTTTTGACAGTGTAAACCGCATACATAGACGGTTTTCTGGAATCGATCCAAGTAGTGGGTGCCGTCACTGCGACTAAACGTCAAAGGGATCCACGGCTGCGATACAAAGTCATGGTTCGACCCCCGCGTGCAGAGGTGCTCAATCCCAATTACGAACAAACAAGTATCGCGATCAGAGATGTGAACGACACGTGGAGTAGATGAGATGTGGAAAAAAAAAGTCAGAGGTATCTCAAAATGAATGAAATTATAATCTATAATCAATGATGGAAAATGGACTTTATCAAAAAATAAATAAAATTAAAACATAAAAAGGCAGAATAAATTTATATATCCACAAAAAACAAATAAATAAAGGTCGAATAATGTAAATCATAACAATAAAAATCGCATAAAATATTCGTGAATATATTTCAATAAAAATGATATTTAACGTTTTTTTTATATTTCCTCGCGTTTCGTAAACCTTCCAAGATTTACGTGTCTTTCATCATCGATTTGAATTTCTAAACAATGGAGATGCAGTAATCATCGTGACATCATTATGTTGGAAAAGAAGGAATGATGTCTGTGATATTTCCACTCCTTTTTTTCGCTTTTTTTTCTCGTTATAAGATATGAAAAAGAAGGAATGCGATACATCCAAAATATGTCCTTAATGTCATCGTTAGTGGCGATTATTAATTCAGTGCTATGGCACGACGAAATATGAAAAGATACTATCGATTATATAATAATCTATTGAATTCATTAATATTTCATTAATGTGCCTGTAATAAGCATGCCGAAAACCTTGTCATTTTGCAAACACAAAAACAATTGTTTCTTTTAATTTATCTAACTAAACAAATTTAAATAAAACGAGTATATCTGTAAGAATAATTTTGTAAACAGAAACTAAAGCAAATTATATATGTACATTTATTTATAATATTTTGTTGTGTATTTGAAAGCGCGTCCGTTTTTTTTCGTTTATTATTTTTTAATACTACATTCTCTTTAATTCATCAATCAGCTTAAATTTTCCTTCGAGAAAATATCGAAGAACTGATAATTTTTCAGTTACGAGGAATTGAAAAAGAAAGCTTTCTCGTAAAGCTTTCTCATAAAAGTTGAAGGGAAAAGAAAATTTTCTCGTGAAAAAACTTAAGAGAGTTAAATGGAAGTACTACATTCGGACACAGATTTTATAGAATTCCAATGCAGAGCTTAATTATACAAAAATATATGAACGCTAAAAGAATTCGAAAGACGCGATAAATAATAAGTTCTCTCTCGAGATTTTCGCTAAGGAGAGACTTCAAATGATTGAGCAATCTAAAATTGAGAAATAATGCGCAAGAAGTGGGACAGTTTATATAAAGTTGTTAACAGTCTGTTGAAATTTAGAATCGCAATCGCGGTGAAATCGCGTATGTTGCGACAACCATTGAAATCTTCTCATTGTCCCTATTTCGGCAAATACCATTCTGGCAAGTGTCTGTCGTTGGTAGAGTAAAAAATCAGAGTATATACAAAATAAAAAAAATGATAAGCAATTCTCGGATCTTCCATTTGATGCCGATATATATCCATGAATGACAGCGCGCAGGCGAATGAGAGAGAGAGAGAGAGAGAGAGAGAGAGAGAGAAGAGAGAGAGAAGAGAGAAAGAAAGAGAACTTGCACAGGGGTAGCAAAGAAAAGTCGCGCTCGTGCGCGGATATCCGCGGCCGCGAAGCGGAACGGAGTGGAGCGGTGGAGTGTTTCTCACCTGAAAGTCACAGTAAATAATTTCGTTGTCGTCGAACAGTCGAATAGTGGCGCGATGCACCACCGTCACGTCGCTCTTGCTGCCGAATTTCAACATTTCTGCCCTCAAGTCGCCACCCAAATTATCCCTCCGGTCGTCATCGTCCCTTCCTCCACAGCACCACACACTGCCCGTTTATTAATCGCGGCACGCTCCACCGTCGTCGTCGTCGTCGACGCCGGTCGTCGTCGCCGCCGTCGCCGCTAACGCGCGACCGTACTCGGTATTAATCGGCGAGCTGGCACGGCACGGCGCGACGGCACGGTTGCACGGTTGCGGTGAACGACGACACATCACCGTAGCAGAAGAACGCGAAGCTGTCTGTCAACCAGTTTACTGCTGCGCCGCCGCCGCCGCGACCAACGCGCCGTTGCCACATCTCTTCATTTCTGCCCCGCCGCGCCACTGACAGTCCGCTGCCTAATGTTGTCTCAATGTTGCCGTTATCCAACTGTCATGGACTCCGCCCGCGCCGGTTTCGATTTTCGAATATACGGCCGCGTGTGAGCCACGCTGTCAGCGAGCGATACTTGCTTCGAATCCATCAGATTGCTGTACATACACTGTATAATTGTCAAATTTATTTTTTAATGATTACAACGATTTATCTTCTTATCTTTAGTATCTGTTTCCATAATGGTTAAGGATTTAACCACATTTTACAGATTATTCTATCATTTACGTCTAATTGTATCTATGTAAAATTTGAGCACAATTTTCTGATTGGTTTAAAAATTATATTTAAGAATATTTGAGAATATTTAGTGTAACATTTAGAGGAATATTGTGGTTTTAAATGTGTAAAATTTTTTTGAACAAATAGAGGGCGCTATTTGTCAGTTAATAACGATAGCTTCGGAGAACTTAATTATCGATCAACGATGGTTCGTACATTTAGACCAGTATTCATAGCATTCTTATTTCAGGATCGTCGTAAGTAATATTTTAAAACACTAATATTGCTTTGTAATTGATTGATAAGATTTCAAGACTCTAATTAAGACATATGTACAGTCTTAAATGTGTATATAAAAATCAAGTCTGAATACCGGCCTTAGAACGCTCCATTATCAACTATCCCCAAAATGGTATTCTATAAGAATATGTATATATAAGAATCCACTATATGAATATCGGCCGAAATAGATATCCGACCGCTGGTACAAGTACGAGCTATCGTTCGTCGGTCCATCAGATTCGATTCATCTCAGTTGAAATCGGTTGATTTAGCTACCGCGAAGTGTCGTGCGCGCAGGACGAGAATACTTGTGAGTTGTGAAGTTGCTCGCGGGTGGGGGCGAGTCGAGGGCGTCGGACAAAGGTTGGTCGCGTCGAGCGACCGGCCGGCAGCGCATTTGCGACTCAAACATGGCAGCGGCTACCAGCGTTGTCGTGCTCGACAGGGGCAACAACACCACCTGCACCATCAATTTACACGGTGTGTGTGTGTGTGTATGTGTGTATATGGTGTGCGTGTATGTGTGCGTGCGTATATGGTGTGTGTGGATGCGTGCGTGCGTGCGTATATATGAGTGCGCTGCGTGAAAGTGTCGCGCGCGAAATCGCAAAGAAACACGACCGAGAATTGCAACGAGATGACTGAAAGCTCCGAAACGTTTTCGCGCGTCGCGAGTTTACGCGTCAATCGCGCTGCCGTTGCCGCGTCCTGACGCGCGACCGACAAAGCCCTACGTACATACGTACCTGCGTGTATGTTTTGTGCGAGTGTATGTCTCCGCTCTCGCGGTCTATTCCTTTACGCGATTTAGGCACGTCGACGGTCGGCAGCCGACGATGACGTGTTATCATCGTCCGGGTGCCCCTTCACGTGTCATCGTGCACCCATCCGCGATCGCTCTGATCGATATTCTGATCTTGATTTTCCATTTTGCAGGAGCCACCGTAGTGTCCTGGCGGGTGAATAACCAGGAACAGCTGTTCGTTAGGTAAGTACATGCATGAGATTTCATAACTGCATGATATGAACTGCACATAGTACTTTGACAGACAAATCATAGTTCCCGCGATTCCAATTACCGCGTATTGCTCTTTTAATTTAATTTTCGTGTTTCCTGTATTTATTCGATCAGGGATATATTTTTTTAAATTGTAAAGTATCTTAAAGAAAAAAAATGACATGTTAAAATTGGATATATAGTATGCCTTCCAACAAGCGATACAAGTGACATGGTGTAACACAATGGATCATTATATCCTTGTTTGCCAATGTTAAACAAAGATGACATGATCACTGGTGTCGCACCGTGTCGCTTGTTAGAAGGCACAGAGATTGATTAAAATCTTGTGTAAAATCTGGTATAATTGTTAACAGACGTTTAAAAGAAAATACTAAATTAATCTTAAATTATATATTAAATTTAATATTAAATCTTTTAACATTACCATGGATCTAAATTAACCTTAATTGCGATTCAAGGTAAATCTAGCTTTTTCTTCTAGCAAGGAAAGAGTGTCATCATAAAAGTAAAATTACATGTAATTCATTATGATTATTTATGAAAAGTCACAAAAATCTAAAACTCCACGTGCAAACCCAAATTAACTCAAAAAGAAGAACTATCAGATAGTAAATAAAAAATGGCATGCAGCCGCGATTTTTAGTGTTATTATTAAATCTTAATTTTAATTGATATATCTGGTAGTGTCTCGGCGCTAAGTACACGCAGCGATAATTTACGCGATCAAATTTTGCTCCTTATAATCAGATTTAACCTAAATCTGATTATAAGAAGCAACATTTGGGTCGCATGAATATTAAATATTTATCAATTATAATAATACGTAAACAGATTAAATTTTAAGGTCTATTATGTTTAAAGTCTAATATATTTATAGAAAAATATTTCGAAAAAATGCCAATTTTTCGTAAATCATCCTGTATAGGTCATAAGACGCGATATAAGAATCGTTGAAATAAGCGTTGACGCATGTTGTAAGGTTGCGCGCGAGGTTACGCATCTTAGATGAGATAGAATGTATTTAGCTTAATCATACGTTACGACGCAAAATTATAGCGTCGAAAGATCATTTACATGAGCAATCTATTGCAGAAAATCAAACGGATAAAATAATTAAGATCATAGAAAGTTGAAGCGACGTAATTTGATGAAAATTTAATGAATTTTCTAATGTTTCTTAATTTTAAATTAAATTTGTTTAAAGCGTTCTTGAGAAAGTAAATATCGTATGTATTTATGTGTTAATGAGAAAGATTGTATGTATATAATGTTTAAGATAAATATTTAAATTTAAAACTTTTACATCGAGATAAATACTTAGACAAAGTTTGAATTCGAAAATTATTAAGTCGAAGAATTTTCTAGTAATATTGTAAATTATCTAACAGATGTATCGAGAAATTTTTACGATAATTAATAAAAAAAGACTGTAATTGTGAGTTTTGAATTCAGAAACAAAATTTTAGAATTTTAGAAATAAAAGGGTTTTGAATACGGACCATAAAATACAATTAAAATTGTACAATTAAAATTTTTTAACACCTCGATTCATATCGATCTATTCGAGATTGCAACACTTAAATTTATGTCATCGATCTGTTCGAAACTGCAACATTTAAATTCATAATGCCAAATTATACTCAATTTGAATTATTTTTAATTATTTCTATAGATCGCTCTACTACTTAATATGTTGTTAATTAAAAACTATGGCGTAGTTAAATTAATTTAATTAATTAAATTTAATGAGTTTAACTCGATTTATCTATTATTAAGTATACGTACGTTAATATGAATATTGTATATTTTTGAAAGAAATTTATATTTTAATATACACAGTTAAAAACAATAAAATATCATTTAATTGAAGGAATTAGGTTGCCATTGTTCCTTTGGGCATATATTATACAGTAAAGACCTGTATTATGCTAGTCACAGATTACTCTTCGAGATTGGCACTTTCTAGATGAGAACAAAGTCTGCGTGTTCCACATGCGCACAGATTGCCCAACAAATTGCTTTCAGTCGGATGAAAAAAAACCGATTGCAAGTTGTCGAGTACAAGAATGAAACGATTAAAGTATCATCATCCACGAGAACAATACAGAGTGCAGTTTAAACTTCGACTACTGTAATAGATAATAATATAATCGCTATAGCAGACGCAAGCAAGCAAATGAACGAATTATATTATAGTTCGATGGATGCAGATCAATGCCAAAATCTGTTTCGTTCACGATGACTCACAAAAAGAGATTTCACCGCTGTACGTGACTGATTCAAGGCTCTCGCCGCGAAATGTACCGAAACGATACGCAGTTCCAATCAGACTGAGAGCAAATCGAATTTACTCGATCATATTTTCCAGTCATCTTTTAATTTTTTAATCCAATTTAATTATATATATTCAAGATTAAACGTGCATGTATTTGCATAGTTCATTTACACTGAAATATTAATATCGATTTATTAATTCAGCTTTTTCTCAACAATATCGAATGTTATTTTATGATCAGTCACTGCGAGTGATGATTGCTTTTTTTACTATGAATAGGATGAACATCAGACTGTAATTCTCTGTATTACAAACGCGACGCATTAAATACCTCGGTAAGGCACAAATGATACGTTCTTCCTCTCGTTTTAGTATACGCGAACATTGAAAGTTCTCTTTGATATGTAAGTAATCTTCCTTTCGGATTACATTGTTCATTTTGTGCATCAAACTTCTGAAAATCCACTTTACCATCCATTATATCGAACAAAATCTATATATATTTATACATAAGTAGTTTGATAAATCAGTGACTTTTTAAAAGAAGAATATGTTGAAAAATAAATCACATTATGATTCTTTTCAACAAAGTTGAAAAGAAGTCACTGACTGAACAAACTACCTTCGTATTTTCCCAATTTTTGTTAATTTTTCTTCTCTCTCTCTCTCTCTCTCTTTCTCTCTCTATTTTTTGTAGAGAAGATGTCTCTCTTTCTCTCTCTCTCAAGTAGTATCATTCTTTCGCGACAATGCAATTCCGTAGCACGAGAAAGAAGAGACAACGAGAGAAGGCACGCTCGCGCGCGCGCGCGCACACCTGCCGAGAAAGAACCGCGTAAAAGCGCGGTGCCCGTGACGATCGCTTTAAAAGCGGCAGCCCGAGAGCAGACGATGAAAAAACTGACGGAGAGCGAAGGCAAGGGCGCTCTCTGGACCAGTACATACCTTATACACAGGGTTCAGGGCCCCTCGTCGCTTGCCAGTCATCGGTCTTTCCGACTGTAAAGCCGCTGTCGAGACTGGGTTTTGCAATAGATCCGCGGCTATTGGAATTCACGATGACAACGTGAAACCGAAAAGTCATCATTTCAGTACATTTAATTGGCGTACCGATCGTACTTTCATCAAAACGAAACAAACTTCGCTATTTCGGTTACGTAATAGATACTTATATATGAAAGGAATTGCGATGATTCATCTGGCGAACTCAATTATATATCTTTTTAAATAAGACTACATAGAATGCAATTATTTCTTCTCATACGTACTACTTATTGATGTATAATCGCGAGTCATCATTCGGCTGCTGCCAGAACGTGGCCATCCAGGGTACACACCGTCAAAGAATTTTAAATAACACACGTACACTGTTATACACGTACACAGCGCAAAACGCTCGGCAAACACGCTCGTAATTTACTCCAATTTCCCTTGAAACGGCTATAAAAGTTACGTCGGTATGTCCGGTCGTGACATGATTACTGATCGCGATGCACCGTGCGATGTATGAGGTATATATATTTTAAGTACGAATGCTACGTGTTTGATGTTTAGAAACAAAGGAAGAAATTTAATTTCAATTAACAATATTGAAGAAATTAATGCTCAATATTCGATGTTCGTTTACGGATTCTAACAAGCAACAAAATCTCCAATGAATTTCATATTAACTTTAATAAGATTTTAACTTGAGGCGGTAACTTTGGTTATTTCTTATTAATATCAAATTTTATACAAAGAGGAAAAATAAGCGCTCGAAATAATTACAAGAAATCATTAAATTGTAAAATATTCCTCAAGTGCGCACAATATAAAATGCACCTTGTATATATATATATATATATATATATATATATATATAATATATATGTG
>NW_012130118.1:1029829-1043944 GCF_000143395.1 Atta cephalotes | reverse complement strand
AAATTAACTAAAGTAAAATAACTAATTAAATTTAAGTTAAAATTAATTACTTCTAACGTAGTCGACACAATAATAAATAATACACTCGTATATATATATATATATATATATATATATATATATAAATTATTAAATGTATTGGCTGCATTCAGCAAAAAAAGAAGCTTTATGACAGTTGTAAAATTCTTTACTGATTGGTATTGCTCTTAGTTCTTTACTGGATTTAAATGTATAAACCTATCATATTAAAAAATTTTATAATAATTGCAAAGCGGCTTTTTCTGCTGAATGCAGTCAATGCATTTAGTAATGATTATCAAATAGTGAAACGCGCGCGCGAAATTGAGTCAATCGTTCTGAAGCTGACCGGTTGTACCCGCGCACCATCGGTAACATGAGAGGACCACGTGCAGCATCTCTTGGTTCTTACAATCCGACCGCGGATGTCGACGTGCCCTCGTCGAACATCTGCGTCCACGACGGGGCCCAAAAACGGAAATGAGGAATCAGGACGAAGCAGCGATGCGTAAACGGCGACGAACTATAGTTGGGACTCCGTTAGCACGATAAAATAATCAGGCGAATTCCGATTTACCGATTATTTTACGATCACGGCAATGATGGGAATAGATAACTTTAGATCTGTTTTTTCATTATTCTTTTATTTTTATTCTTCAGATTACACTATCATATATAATATATATATCAAATATCATATATATATGATATTTGGTAAAAGAATTTTAGTGTCTGATACAAGAACAAAAAACAGATCTAAAGTTACCTATTCCCATCATTGTCGTGACCGTAATATATCTACTTTATTTTTAGTTCCAAAAATATGTACCTTTTCAGTCATACAAAACAGCCACAAGAAACTTTTGTATCGATATGACTATAAAAAGATAAAAATTCGGATACCTGGTTATTTAATTATTCACTTCGGAGGTCTAAACCAAAGACATGAAGACTTCATCCGTATCTAAGTGTATCCGTATCTAATGTCGACAAAAATAAGAGAAAGGAAGCATGAAGATAGTCAATTTCCCTTTCTTCTTAACAACCATAGAATAAAAAGAGAAAGAGATAGAGACTGATCATCTAAGCATCCTATCTCTCTTTCATTTTTGTTGACCAATTGTACAGGATTGCACAGTCCATATTATATCTATAGACTAGCTCTAGAATGAACCTAAAATTGTAAATCTTTATGAATAAAAAAAGATTCAAATGAAACGTTCCAATGGGTTAAACACGGAAGGAATCACCCGGCGTGAGTACTGAGAACTGTAGACATATTACTAGCTACCCCTTTCGACTCCAAGACAAGCAAAGCGACCTAACTGTTCCTCAGTTGGTTCAGGAACAAAGACCCATGACGGTCGGGAATGACCCCCGAGGGGAGAAAGAGAAAGAGAGAGAAAGGAAGACAGGACGGAGACAAATAGCTAGAGCGAATCAAGAAAAGCGACAGAGACAGGCTACGAGTGAACGAAAGGGGTGCGGGTATACAAATGCACGATTCATCTTGGCGAAGGGATGGGATGATGATTAAAGGTCCCTCGTCTATCCTCACCACGCCTAAAGACGCCACGATCACATACACATATACTTCGCGCACATTCTCGCGAGAAGGAAAGAGAGAGAGAGAAGAAAGAAAGGACATGGAAAAGGAAAGCGTCGTTAATGGCTGCTGGCAGGACTCAACCATGAAATTTCAACTCCACTTTCAGATTAGAGGTTTCGTTTGAACCGTAGATTTGGTGAAGCTCGTCTCGATCGCGTGATGTTCCCTACGCACTATGTTACGAGAAGATAACTTGAAACTAAAAAACGTTTTCCAATAAGGAATCGTTTGAACGCGCGCATTCTCGCGTGGTAAACAATAATCTATACGCCTGGATAAACTTTTTTTTATAAAGGCTCCGATAATAGAATCTATTGAATCACATCTATTGAAATTTTGATCATAAAATCTTGATTATTGAACCAAATAATTTCTAATCAAGATCAAAGAAATATTTTAAATCGTTACGATCTTTCTTCAAACATGAGCCAGCCTTTCTTATATTACTATATAGGGCAAGGAGAATGTCAAACGGTGCAGTGACATGTCAAAAACGTCCTGCACTCGTGCGCATTTGACCTCACATACGTCTTTGTCGTCCCGGATTGGTTCGTGCTGGGCATATGGCAAGAACGTCTGTTTCTAGTGGTAATGCAAAGGCACTTAGGGGATTCTTTCTTCGAGCTGTGGAAACATTACGATTCCACGCGTTACTTTACATATACTATATATAATTTTAACATCATATCCTCAAAATCCGAATCAAACTCTTATTATGCAAAATAAAATGCCTGGACATTTTATTTTGAAGTTTCTTTTAAATACAATGATATTGCGAATTAATAATAGACGCAAAGTATCGTTAATTCAATGATATATAAAATGTTTACTAGATATATCTGAGACACTATTGTGCCTCCTAACATAAGGATGTCACAAAATTTTAAATTAGTAAAATGTCAGGAAAATTAAAAACAGTCAGGGAAATCAAAGAAAAGTCTGAGAATTTTGCAAAATCTTTGGAAAAATTAAAATTCTTTGTTTTAAAGAGCTTTAATGTGTGCAATATATCTAGTTTTGAAATACTATCAACTTAACGATTATAACGATAATACAAATATTGTCAGCACAATATTAATAATCATTTATTACATATTACATATTACTAATATTATTAAATTGCTTTCACAACGAAATATTTGTCGGTTTCTAAATCTCAGAACGAAAATACAGAAAAATTTCAAAATTGCAAGCATCAGGAAAAATCGTGAAATTTTATTTGAAAATCGGGGAAAAATTATGGAATTTTAGGATAAGAAATTTATAAGAAGGCAAATCGTTTTATCGCTTGATATCAACTTCAACATATAATCATGTATAATTTTATTGTCTAATAGTTTTTGTTGTTCTCTTTATAAAAACTAAAATTAATCACATTGATTTACGCTAACGGGAGCGATGTATAAATTATATGTCGTGCTCTGTTATGTAAAGATCTCGTAGAAACGAAGCCGCGATGAAGAGAGAGATACGGAAGAAGTAAAATAAACGATAGATCTTGTGGAAAGAGCAGAGCGGATAAAGGTAGAAAAGAGATTTGAGAGAAAGAGAGCGCTAATGACACCGCGCCAACCGTCGTCTCGACTTTTTGCTGGTATTCGCAGCGTAGATTTGCACGAGGAAATACGAAACGACCGAAGAAGCGAAGCCGCGATGATAACCAATGATAAACATTCATGTGTGCAAATGCCTCAGCAACAACGGCCCTGTTTGCGCACCTAATTCGTGTGATAATCATCATTCGAGGGATCTCTGTATTACGTTACGTTCCGGACGAGAAAAACACTAATTGTAAAAACTTGCTTCGGTAGCACATTGTGCTTTACGAGCTTGACAATTGGGCATTGGTCATGATTGAGACGAGACAATCGATACGTTGCTATTATTTTCGCTTGTCTTGTTTTAAAATGTCCAAAATTAAGAGCTTTATTCAAATCGCATATTTTTTGTGTGTGGCGCTATTTTTAATATGATGGTAGAATAGAAAATAGACACGAATATGAGAGGTGAAAAGTCCATTTTAAGAGCATATGTGTATTAATATTCGATTTGTCTTTTATTTATATTGTCTTAAAAAGAGTGGATGTTATAAATGTTCAATGATACATTGTGGTTTATTTGTAACATCTGTAACTGCATATCGCGTTGTTATTGCGTTATGATCGAAACTTTGATCATCCACTAGTAGTGAGCACGTTTACGAGGGAGATAACGTAGCTGCGCGCGCTCTTATCTAACATATAAAAAGCATCATTTTGACATAAAACAGACCGATACGCACGCACGACGGCAACGCACTTCCGGTGGCGGTGGAACTCTTTGGGATGACAAACCCGCGGGACGAACCTTGCATGACTGCCATCGACTCGATTATTTATGATTACGACGAGAGAATGCATTTCCGGTCTACAAAAACGATCTCGCAAAAGCGACATTGCTTGTCGGATAAAAATTGATTAGGCACTGATAGTTGCTATCTCCAGAGAACTTTGACGTAGAGAGAGATTAATGGTTTATTACGTGAACAGGTTGAGACATGACGTTGATAAGCGGTAGATAATTTTTGCGAACACTGATAATTAGAAAATTCTCATCATCTGAAAAATTATCTTTTGTAGAAGCGTCATATTATTTCGAATCAAAAATTTTAAATTAATCTTTTAAAAATTAATTCAAGATTGCACAGTTTTTTGCTGAAATATTTATGTAAAAATTTCGCTAGATGTAGATCTGAAAATAATTCTGTTCATCAAAATAATTATGTAGATATCACATTATTCTCTTTTTTTTTTAATTACGTTACAATTAGAAATGTCAACTCGTCAAATGTGATGAGCAATATTGCAAAAAGTTTAAATATTCTAACAAGTTTAAAAGTTCTATGTAATTATCTTGATGGCGAATCTCGATTAACGAAATAATTTTTAGATCTATATCTAGCTAAATTTTTAGATACTGTAGTAAAACTCTTCCTTCTATGTAGTTTTTCTATATAAGCTGTTACGATTGCAAATTAATTCGTCAATATAATAAATAATCAATAGTATCGCTAGCAAATAAGAGGCTCATATATATATATATATATAAAAGTAGACAATTGCAAGATCCCAAATTGATCAATTCTAGTTAAGTATTCTTCCTACATTTGTACTTGATCGGTTTCCTACGACTTAAGACCCCACGATCATCATGAATTTTATGTAAACGAGCCTAAACTCTATCCAAAAGATAGATTAGATTCTATATAGTTTGCTTCTGTTAATTGGTTGGTATAGCAGACTAGCAGCAAACACAACAAAATTTTATCATTTATTTTATTTACCGATCACCGGTTAAAGGTATTGATGGCTTGCTAAATTAACAAAATCCTTTCTCTCAGTGCGGTTGCGATGAAATATGCGCATTTTACATAAAAAATTGAGAATTCGAAATTCAGTGTCGTTCAATGCGAAATTGGAAGAGTGAAGCGCATCATTCGTCTCCGTGAATTCGCACAAATTAAGAAGCGGCGCGGCCGATGCAACGGCCGAGGACGACACTGCACCCGATCTTGCACCCGCGAGCAACGCGCCGCGGGAAATAATGCGCACGGTGGCTCCGAAGCGGAATCCAGTTGAATGGGAATGCTGTAGAATGCCGGCAAAAACCGCAGCCAGCGGGATCATTAGTCTACGGCCCAGCCTATAACCCATCGCTGCCTTTATACCGGGTGGAAAGAAGTTCAAGCGAGCAAACGCGTCCACTGTTTTTCGTTCCTCACGCCGCAGAATCTCGTTGAAATTTCGCCCTCGAAATGCGACGAGAGATGTTGAAAACTTGGAAAAAAGTAAGAAGCTGTCGCTGTTGAGTATCTCCGATGAAAGGTTTCGAGGCGAAAAAAGGAGCAGTTTCAATGACAATCAAGATTGTCATAAAACTGGAAATTAGAGAAAGTAGAGGATTCTTAGAAAAATTGAAAACGATCAGAGAAATCAGAGAAAAATCAAGGAATTTTGTAATTTTTCTAAAAAATTAAAATTTTTGATTTAAAAAAAGTTTAATATACGTACATTAAACCAACGCAATTTTGAAATATTAACTTAACAATTAAAATCCAAATAGTGTCAGCAACATTAATAGCAATATTAATTATTTTATTGTTTATTTTATGTGATATAATTATATAAATGAATAAATAAATTATTTATGAAAATTATAGAAAATCATTAAATTTGGTCTGGAAATCAGGGAAAAGTTATTTTAAAATGAGGAATTTGTGATAACTCTATTATATAAAATTTTGTCATCGCATATTTTTTTTATCTTTAATCGATCGTCTTCAATTCGCCATTATAAGCGTAAAGATTCGATCGTAGAATACATCTTAAGAGAACTTGATCTTACGAGGGACATAAGGGGACTCCCTTCGCGAAAGTAATCCGAATACAAATCGCTCCGCTTCGATATCGAGTTCATCCCCTCGACAAACATACGAAAGCGAGTGAAAGATCTACCTCGACCTTTTCTTTTCAATTGTTGCTTCGTATGCAGCATGAGTAGTGCCTTACTCTATAAATAAGATCTTTCTTCTACAGTTAACCTCGAATTTGTAGACTCAGCTTTGCGAATTATTCGTTCCAGTAGTATCCTCTACAAATGGATGGTCAATACGAGGCATCTATTTTATTCTGTCTTTGATAGGTATTCGATAGGTATCCTAAATAGCCGATTTCATAATTTTTATATTTTACTGCATTTTATATTGTATTACTTGTTTGCGCGTTTATTTTCTCTTATTCCTAATTCCTACAAATTTTACGTGACATGAATTCTTGACATCGCAAGCCCTTTCAGGACTTTTTATTGAAAAGATCTTTATAAATCATTGATTTCATTAATCTTTCGTTTGTTATGTAGTATCACGCGATCGAATAGTAAATCGAATATTATAAATCGAGTCATCTAATATCATATATAAATACGAAGTATACATTTTTCATTCACAATTCCATACTTTGAAAAAGCTAAAAACCTTCTTGCCCATACCTGCTGCATTACTCATGTCGTGTATGTTGTTATTATATTTAGTTAATCAGTGCCATAAATTATGAATCTAGATCAGATTTACTGCAACGTAATTGCGCGAGTGTAATAGTGGTAAGTGCAGGAAATTGCGTTATAAAATTGAAACTTCTACATATCTGAATAATGAATAGTGAATAGCGATTCAAGGTCTTCGATTCGCAAGATCTTCATCACTCGTGTCTCAAGTAAGTTGGCGGAAAACCTCTTTCCTCTTTCGCGCGCGAGCGAACGGCCACGCTGTGCGTCGATCTTTTTAACGGACCGCCGCGAATGACACAGTTGCGCCTAATGCGAAAAGAGCGAGGCTTTTTATGTTAATTGCAAGTTATCCCGAGCGAATGCGAACGGAACCGGAGCGCGCACAAACCAGCGAACTTGACGGCGAAAAAGCTGCGCGCGAGGAAACACGAGCAAGAACTCGCTCAAGGCGGAACGCGCGGCTTAAGCCGTAAAATAATTGCGTGTTTTGCTAGACGTGAAGTGAAGTACTATGCTCAAATCTTCCTCGCGGACGTGGAATTCATTTGACGTTACATTTACCGCTTGCGAGGAGAATTGCAAAATTTATATCCATGTCCCGTGTTTATCATCGAATAAATGTAGGACGTCGAATCTGAACTTTTATTTCCATAAAATTTATAAAATAAAAAATTAGCTATAACAATTCGTAAGGATTTGATTTTTTATCAGCATAAATCGCGTTATATTTCTTATTATTATTTGTAATCTGAAATTCTTCAGAATTAGCGACAGTTCCCTATTATCACTGTCGAAACAATTATTTTGAAAGATCGAAATGTCGTTCAGTTTCCTTTATGTAAAAGCCGCCCAATTTACAGTCATTGAGCGAAACTCAAATGTCCGGTCGGTGATCGTGTGATGAGATTTAAAATCCCGTCTGCAGCGGCTGTGACGGCATCACCACCGAAGAATTCGCTCAACCACAGCCCACTCGTTCATTTATGCACCGGCGTGATGTTCGTAAGGAACCGCCAAATCAGCTTGTTATCGCGGCTCAGCAATAAACGCGATAATAATTCGTGCTTAAATTTGGATAACATCACTACCAACGCGTCACATGAATCAAAAATAACATTATGTTTCAATATGTTAAGAAATTATCTTTTTCTTCATCCCTCTGATCTTCATTATACATCTTGTTTCATGAAACTCAGACTTAGAATCTATTCGAATGTCATGAAACAAATCGATGATGGCAGATCCAGAAATTTGTCAAGAGAGGACCATTATGATGTGCTGCAAACGAAATTCTTTCTTTAAAGCCACATATGAAAAGATAGTATATTAAATTATTACATTGAAAAAGTATTATTTAAATGTATAATTCATAAAATATTTAATTTAAAATTATATTAGTACAACAGAATAATAGAATCTACATATTTTTTTTATATCTAGGAATTTATAAAATTAAAAAATATTTTTGAAATATCAAAATTGTGATTAAGCATTTAAAAAATATTGTAAATGTGTATAACATTTTGCTATAAATTTTTTTTTAAAAAGAAAACTTAGAGAAAGGGGGAGCCATGGCTTTCTCCTCATGGATCCGCCAATAAATCAAACATGAGTTAGTCATAATTCAGATTTGATTTTAATTGATTATATAGATTTAATTATTATACTGTTACATATATTGAGAATGAAACATTTAGACATCCAGCGGATGTTTATATATATATATATATATATATATATATATATGAATAGATGTTGGTTGATATTCTCTCTATCAAGATTCTCTTCAACTCGCTACATATCTAACAGCTGAAGTATCCATTTATGACATAATTACCTCGAATTTACGATTACGACACCGAGAGATATTAGAATGACAGTTCAATGTTTATACGAATTTTATTTTCATTTTTATTCCTCGTAGTTTAGTATTTTTGATTCAAAAGAATGAAAATTAGTATCAAGAAAGGCAGATACTTTACTTCTATTAATAACAAGCAATATCCAGGAGCGTGTTTAATGATGCGTTCGTGGTAGGATCGTGCATCAAAGGATTAAAAGGCTCGCGTTGAGTAATGAAGCTCTCGGAAAAGCTAGTCGAGGCAATCGGGAAGGCGAATTTGTTTCGTCTGATTTAGGCTTCCGAATCGTTTAGTTCGTCTCGCAGCGAGTCGGTTGGTGATTTAACGTGCGCACGATACGACAGAAAATTACGCGATGGCCTTTTTGCCGGGCATATTTCCTCGTTTATCAGCGTCCATTAGGTTCCCATGACCGTTCCGGCTAGAAGCAACTTCGCCCCGACAAGAGCAGCAACACCCATGCACCGCGAACGCGTCCGACCTAGTATAAATAGGTTTGCTTCTTGCCGACCTTAGTTAAACAAAGTTTCACGGTGGTGGTAGATGGGTATAGTGCGACGCGACGCGGGGGTTGGATGCGGGTAGAGAGGAGTCCCTGAACTCTACGGAGCCTCGCCCTGCTGCTGCTGCTGCTGCTGCTGCTGCTGCTGCCACTGCTGCTGCTGCTGCTGCTGCTGCTGCTGCTGCTGCTGCTCCTGCCGAGATCCGGGGAAAACGCAAAAACCACTGACTTCGGCGGAGCTCGAAGCGGTAACTTCGACACATACTGGGTGTCCTCACTTGAGTTCGGCGCATGGATAAATACCCCCCACGAGTATACTTACCTCCGTGAGGGGGTGACGAAAACGTGCGAGATTAATTTCCGGATTATATCCGCAGGGAGGCGACGTAATTTGAAAGATAAAGAAAAATCGAGATATCAGCGTCTCTGATATGGAGAACGAGAAGACGTAATATATTCTCTGTCGAGAAAAACGGATGCGGCTCGGGTTTATTTACGGCGGGTCGTGGCTTCATTTTCATCTACTTGCTTCGAAAAGCAGATTCCTTCTCCGATTTCTCCCTCTCTCTCTCTTTGCGTTATGAAAGAACGCAGTTTCAAGTTCTGTGCATCATTGATAATTATCATCGTGAAACTATGATGTCGGAACTCCGGAACATCATGAATGTTCTAGATAACGAGAAGATATATGTTGAAATTACGCTCTCTTTTGGCTTCTCCTTTTTTCTTCTTCATTTAAGCTCGTAGACTTGTATCAAAAATATGTTCGTTATTACACTTAAAAAATGATGTTATATCAACAGCATTATTTTAATTGAAAATAATTTTGTTGATGTTATTGTCACAATAATACCGTTAATGAAATAAATACGTCATTGAATCAGCAAGATTATTTTATTGAAATAATATTATTGATATAACATCATTTTTTCAGTGTACATTCGTAGAAACAGCCGAGACATTCTCAAATGGACTCGGGCTTGATCACTTTCATTTTTATCAACATTCGACGTTTCGATCTTGCAGTTATGCGATTTTATTTACGCTTTGAAGTGTAATATCTAAACGTTTCTATCGTTCAAAATATTTGAAAATTAAATTATATGATCGATTCTCAAATAATAAGTGGTTTGGACAAACGATTTTTCTATTGTAAATATTTCTATTGTAAATATTTATTATCAGTGAAACTCGAGACTTCTTAAAACTGATCATAATCCTGGCTTCTTCTTTTTGAAAGAAAGCGGAACTTCAATGGAACGAGTCATTAGAAAGTTAAAATAAAATATTCAGTTTACACAAAAAGCGTAATTCTGAATAATATCGATAAATTTTCGTTTCTAGATTTTTAAATCATTTCGAATTTTTAATTTTCGTGAACATTTAACTGAACTTACCTTTTTTTACATAAGTCAATATTCATTGTCAATCTTACCCCCGTAATGAAACGACTCGAAATAATGCGTGCACAGTAAAAACATTTTATATTTATGCTAGAAACGATTTCCATAGATACTCAAATCCTAAAATTTTGTGTTAAATTTTTAACATGTTCGAATATTAATTAAACATAATATAATTATGTTATTTAAATTTTTAAATTGATGTTCAACATTTTATAGTGTCGAAATAATACAATATATATGTATAAGTGAACAAATAATATAAAAATAATGTTTTAAAACGTAAATTTTAAGATGAATGAATAAAATGGCATGAATTTATCATAAAATTCATTAATTTTGAAAAAGTATGCTTTCATAGTTTGTTGATAAATTATATCAGTATTTTTTTGCATTAATTTTTTATATAATATTTACATAATGTTATTTTCTAACATATTATCTTGTGTTAAATTAACAAAAATTTGAGTGGACGATTTGAGATATGTGAAAGGTGTTAAATTTAAGTACAAATTCTCCAACTGTAATTCGCCCCACTGTGTTTTTCATGCATCGTGCAATACAGTATAGTATGATCGGAATTATCTCGGTGGGGGCCCCGAAATTATGTTTGTATTGACTATCGAAAGAGGCCCACTTTTTCACGATAATTCTTGGCCGCGGCCCTGAGACGAATTCTCGTCAGAATTTCACTGACCGATCGTAAATCGCAACCGTAGCAGATGGCTGAGTAGCTGCTTCTCCAACACTTAATGCACTTATAATGCGTGGCATCCGCTTCTCACATTTTGCCGTATCTTTGCGACTATAAGACTGGGAGGGATTCTCTCTCGAGGGCGTCGAGTTACTCACGAGGTGAAGTGCCACAAGCGCCCGCAAAACTCTTCAAAGAACTTTCAACTGTTAACGCTGGTATAATATTAATTCGGAATTAGTTAGCTAATTTTGAAATTCTATGTTATATTCGGAAGAAACCGGATGTCTCAGAAAAGTTAATTGACACTTGATAATTTAAGGAAGTCCATCTTCACTCTTCGACTATGCCAACATAAAAGTCACATTAATAATTATGATATTTGAGATTATCAAATTTATATGTTTCGCGTACATGTCATTCCACGTAAAATTGTCAAACTGCACGAAGAGCAATAAAAAAACTTTACATCTGTTTTATTTTATTTTATTTATTTTATTTTTTTTTTTTTTTTTATTAAAAATGTCACACTGTTAGATATCAAGGAAGCAATAATAACCTAATTGAAATAAATTGAAAAAAACATTTTGTTAGTTTTAACTTCCATATATATCAAAATGTAAATCAATCCATGACAACATCGATATTAATGTGTGACTAATAGCCCGTTTTTATCAATCCAAATTACCTTTAACTTACTTTTTATTTTTTTTTAATTCCGAGAACCAGAAAAGGATAAATTAAACCAAGATTAAAGTTAATCTTGGTTTAATAATTGATAGGTTTAGTACATTGGTTTCTACATTGGTAGAAATAGACATTAGTAAATAATGAACTAAATTTGAGTCAAATTTAATACATTTCCTGGAATTAATTGTTTAATCCTATTGTTTTGTTAAATTAATATTGAATAGCAGGGGCGATCTATAAAAATGAACTCTGATTAAAAATAACTCAAATTGAGTACAATATGATATAAATTTAACAATGCGTCTCGTCTATGTGTGCGATTATGAGTAATTTTATTAAGACTATTGGTCACGCGGTTGCACAATATTGTAGATACCATGCAACGAGGAGGACGCGAGTCCATATAATTCCGACAAATTCGTTCCAGCTCTATAAGAGAGAAAGAGAGATACAGCAACTTCATCGCAAGAAGCGCTACGTCGCGTTGCGTCGCGTCACACCGTCGTGTAATTGTCTTCGGCTGCAAAAGCGCGCAGTCACACCTTATTTATAATCCTGTCGATTCATGACGCTCTATATATCGCTCTGTCGTACCGATAATTAGTTTTCGCGAGTGCGAATGTATTTTCGCCTGTTTTACACGAGGAAGAACCGCGATTGATCTAACTATCGAATAAATTGCGAATAAAATGCAGATGCAATTTTTACGAAATAATTAACGAAACCGGCGAGATGTTTACTGATGTTTACAATAAATATATTGTTGGTTTTTTCGGGAGTCATACCAGTATTAAATCTTGTTTTCATTATAACTTTATTGCATGTGTTGTCTGAGACAATATCCGTTATTTGTAGCACGAAATTAAATATCGTAGTGCAATCGCGTAAACGTATCCGATCGGAACGACAGGTCGATGTAAATCAAAATGCTCGTTATAACAAAATCTGACGGAGAATAGATTGTGCTCATATTCTCCACGTACGTAATATTTCTGGTTTCTTGAGAGTTCCACTACGGGACATTCATCAAAACCACGGGGGAATTTTTCATCGGTCTACCTTCGGTTTCTTTCTTTCTTTTTTTTCCTCTTTTTTTTTATTCTGTTTCAGCGCGTATCGATGATTCGCTAGCTGTTTAGCATCTCTGACTTGCTAACGACTCATTAAAGCCGAAGGATAATTTTTCACTTGCCCGCTCATTAATATTCCTTCTATGCCGCGAACTCTCTCGAGCCATTCACCGTGTAGCGCGAGAAATGCTGGAATCGTCGTCGCACTCTCCTTATGGTCAGAGATAATGAGCACGCGAGATAATAATGCGGAAAGATCCATTGGGATTCGGGATATCTCGACTCTCGACGTCGAGAGACCAACGTAATTTCGTGTGGCTGCAGTCGACAAAAAGAAGTCGATTGAAAATTGTTGCGCTTGTAAAAAGCGCGCATAACGTACGTGCCGTGAGAGTTAATTCGCTATAACTTATATCCTCTTGCCTCATCAGAAATGAAGAAACCGTAGAAATATATATATATCACGACTTTGTAGGTAAATCTAGGTGTAAAAGATGTGAGCATCCGCTGTACTGTTGCGAAAACGATCGTTGTGTTCATTGGACCATTGTCTGAGATCATCAAAATGGAGACGCGCTATAAAGGATACCTATCATTCTCTCAGTGTCACCAGCGTCGTCGATTAAATCGGCGTCATCAAGATTACACCTGGCTTAATTCAATCTCTGATTACAGAGTGATTACAGAGTTGAAGCATAGGGATTGTAACCGGTCTCTCCCATTCTTCGCCTCTTTCTCTTTCATTAGAGAAAAAGTTATTTCCATAAATCGACTTACCATGTGCCCATCGCGTACCGCCAATTACCGAGCACCCTGTATACTCGCGTTGCACGACGATATCCCGCGAATGCCGGGCGTAACCGCGTCGAGAATTGGGTGCCGGGCGTAGCAAGCGGCAACGGGAGATAGCAGCAGCTAGAAACGACCAGGAGGAGAGAGAGAGGTTGGAAACTGTGATGCCCGCAAAAAGCATGGCAGACAGCGCCGATCGTTTTTGCTCGGCGTCAGCCGCGTTCCTACCGCCGCGTCGTCGTACTTCGTGGTGGTACATCGTTCTACCCTCTCGCTCCTCTTCCTCTCACCCCTTGGCTCTCCCACTCTTGCATTCATCCTCCCTTCTACTCTCTTGCCTCCCTTCTACTCTCTTCGTCCTCTCTCGGGCATAAGTTCTCTCTCTCTCTCTCTCTCTCTCTCTCTCTCTCTCTTCTCTCTCTCTCTCTCTCT
>NW_012130118.1:1027207-1028420 GCF_000143395.1 Atta cephalotes | reverse complement strand
CTCTCTCTCTCTCTCTCTCTCTCTCTCGCTCTTGCTTTATCGCTCTCTCGCCTTCTCTGTGTCTTTCTCTTTTCGCTGTGACATTCGGGTTGTCGCGATCCATCTATCTGTCCGGCTCTCCATCTCTCTTCCCATGTTCCGTTCGCCTCGGGATCGTGCAAACGGATGGGATTACCTTCTCCTCCTTCTTCGCGGTTTACGCATCCAGGAAAATGGATTACATCGTATTGCTGCGAGAGAATACGAATAGCGGCATTCGCTCGGTGATGAAAGCGCATGGTTCTGGAATCGAGATTTCGTCATTAACTTCATCATTGGCTGTCAGGATTGACCGGTACGCGAAAGGCGATATTAACGTGGAACAATCGGTATCGTTTCTGACTCGCACAAACGGAATTCATTCAATTTTCACTTGATGGCCTCTAATAGTCTTGATCAGCTATCACCAGTCAGATGGTAATTCAGCATATATTGGAACTTTTTGCATATATATATATATATATAGGAATTTTTGTATCTGCTTTTAATTATATTTGCCCATTTTGAAATTCCTCAAACAATTGGACAAACATTTTTATCGATCAAATTGAAAATCAAGTACAGCTTAAGAAACATGATCCAAGTATTATCGATACGTTTCGATTTCGCGAATCCTCCTTGCAGAGGAGACTTGGATCCCGAGTGTATCCTCAAGCTCCTTCTTAGGAACATCTCTGCGGCCCTTGACAGGCTTGACTAATGGTCATCCTGCATCCGCCCTCCAGCTTTATAGTTCTCCGTCTCTTTCCTTTTCTCTCTTCATGGTGTTCACGCAACACGACATCACCGTCTTTCTTCTTTCGCATCATCGGGGATATCAACCGCTTCGAGAGCGTTCTAGTTCGCTAACGAAAGAGATCAACGAGTTTTCTAACTTGTTCGAAATGATCTCGACAAATCGTACAAATATTTCGGTCGCACATTCTGAGAAAAAATTTACAAATTTATATAAACTTATTTTTTTTATATAAAATTCAAATATTTCGAATAATCAAATAGTCTATTTCAACGGATTTTATGTCTAAATATTTTTAAATTGTTAGAATATTGAGAATAAATATTGTATTGTTACGAAATTGACTGTTGGGATAATTAGGAAATCTGTGCAAAAAAAGTCTAATTGTCTGTTTTATATATATATATATATATATATATATATATATATATATATATA
>NW_012130118.1:1019721-1026386 GCF_000143395.1 Atta cephalotes | reverse complement strand
GTTCCAACCAACCTCATATATGGTGAAACGAATTCTCAGGGATTCTTTCTCGTTAAGTCTACAAAGTATTTAGCTGTGTTATACGTTATACAATGAGATATCGCAATTGTTGTATTCATATGCGTCCTTAGAAAAAATTGATGGAACAAAACGGCTAAGAATAAAAGATCTTTCTTCTTTTTTTTTTCTTTTTACGGATACAGTAACTATACTCTTTATTGACCTTTTCAACTTCTTTTTTATTATACTTCAACTATGGCAACTATGCAGCTAGTTGTAAAACTGTTTTCTCTGTAGAAAAATTCCTGTAAGCCATATATATATATATATATATATATACCAAGCATTGCTTATCGATTTGATTATATTGTCTCGTTTTCCAAGACTTTCAGGTTGCAAGAATGATAAAAGCATAGCCCTGTATTTTTTAGCATCGATACATCTCTAAATCAATGAGGCAACAGTATTATATTAATATTATATTATATTAATAACGCTATTTTGTTGATCTTCATAGTTTTGCAAGACGCAATGTAGCAATCACACTACAAGATTAATCGCGAAACCAATATTGACCTGTTTGTCGTCAAATTTTATGAACCACCCTCGCAGTATTATTTATACATCAATTTATACGCAACTCGTCTCTATCCTCAGCAGAATACGCGATCGTAAAATTCTGCACGGTCCTCGTAAATTAGTTAAACGAGGAGCTCCGATGGAACTCTCGTACGAGAGTCTAAACCGCGCCTGCAAGAATGTAAAAAACTCAAAAAGAGGAACGAAAGTGAATTATTTATTCGAAGTATTCTTCGATCGTTTCTATTTTCCATTTTTAATATATCTCTGAAATTTTAATAATTTGAAAATTCAATAAAAGTTGTATTAAATAGACTTTTTTTTTATTAGACGCTTTCTTGTTAGAGTTTTTGCTGTTTCTCATTGTCAATACAAATCGTCAATTTGTTCAACAAATATTTACACCTATGCATCACTCACTATACATATCTATAGACAGTTTCATTAATCTGACATCTGATACGTGCGCAATTTACAATAACAATGCAATAGCTGCGAATAACAGAAGGAAGAGATATTCGTCCGCATATTTTTCAATGTTATCGACAAATCGAAGATTCTTTGTTTTTTTTTTTTGTTACAGAGAGAATAATAATAATACCTGCGCTTTTCGCATGGGCGTAAAAACAAAACGCGCGAACAAATAAATTCTCGCATCGTTTTTAAATAATATATTTTCTTCGATTTTTCATAGGATATTTGTCCTGTTAAATAATGGGAAATAAATAGGAAACGTAACACGTGCAACACACAGTGAATTACAATCAAAATATCTAAATAAAACTTATAAACGAAAATTCTTTCTAATATGCGATTGTCAATTTTTTTTTCATTCTCCAACGGTTGGATCTTTATGTTTCAGTAAGCAAGCTGTGTTCGACGGAAAGAAAGCGATTAGGGGCGGCATACCGTTCGTCTTTCGTAAGTATAATAGATGAAGCGATACATCATGTTTACGACTGTATACGAAAGAAAAGAAAATAATTTGACCAAAGTTTAAAGAGCGAAGACAATCTTATACGCGAATTTGAACTGCTGATAAAAAGAGCTAACTAGAATACCATGAAAATTTGACTGAAAGTCTAATTTAAAAAACATATAAAAACAGCGATATATTTACATTCCTATTTCGTAGTGTAGCGAAAATAAGATTTCTGTGCTATCAGTATGTAAAAAAAAAAGTTTCTTAGAATAGATTTTCGTATCTACAATTTCAGTATTAAAGTTTTTTAAGTTACTGAGTTCAAATATAATATCAAAATTTCAAAATTCAAAAAACGCATCAAAATTAATAAAACAATTTTTTTTAATTAAAAAAAAATTTTTTTTTTAAATTTGATAAAAAATAAGAACATAAGTTAAAACTCGCTATGATCTCATTTCTTTTTTTCATGATTTTAGATTTAGCGCGCGGAAAGCAGGATTTATAAACAATTATTCTATTAATATAATTAATATATTTTTTATGAATTATTATTTTTAAGTATAGCAAAGTTTGATCTGTCATTTAGAAAAATAAAAATTCTAATATTTTGCAACTTTAATTTTGTGTCTAGTACTCACTTTTATAACAATTCATTTATTTTTCAAATTCTGATCCACTATACTGGAACCATCTTGAATTTACAAATTTAGGTGTCATATTTGGATTCAGCGACCTCGAAAACTTTAGCATAATCATTTTTATAAAAATTTAATTATTTTTCTAAATTTGTTATATTGGATTGTCATATTGGATACGCCATTTTAAATTTTGATATATATTTTGATGTATATTCGGATTTAGTGAAAATCATAGAAAAACTACGATTCAGACAAATCGCAAAAGGATAAGTCGGTTTTTTAAAGATGCATATATATGGTATGTTACACATTGGTGACACGTGTTTTTTGTGCACGTATACTATACAGTGAAAGGGTTAAGTGAAACAAAATTCTGATATTTTGATTTAGCGATTTCAACAAGTAAGTACAAGTAACTTTGAAGTACTCATTTTTATAACAATTCATTTACTTTTCAAATTTTTATCCGTTATATTGGATCCGCCATTTTGAATTTTGAAATTCTGATATTATATTCGGATTCAGCGACTTCAGAAACCATAGGAAATCAAGATTCAGACAAATCGCAAGAGGGTAAGTGGGTTTTTTTAGATGTGCATACGAGGATAATTCGAAAAGTTCTCGGCCTGATAGAAATAACGCCAAATATCAAATGGTTAAAATTTTAGACAAGTTTGATTCTTCACAGGGCTAAATTGTTAAAATTTCAGACAGATGCATTCATTAGTTTCATTATTTCGCTCATGTAAAGCAGAACACGTGAAACCTGATGAAATACGGTACTTGCGGGACCAATTTATGGAATTTTGCGACTGCAATTGAAGAAATGTGAGCGGTTGCATTGCCATGATGAAACCAGAAGTTACTTTACACGACCGAAACAAAGAAATTAATGAACGCATCTGTTTGAAATTTTGAATTTGACCTGTAAAAGAAACTCATCTAAAATTTTAACAGTTTAATATTTATGGCGTCATTTTCTGTGTCAGGTCGAGAATTTTTCGAACTTATCCTTTATACATTACACACTGATGACACGTCTTTTTTGTGTGCACGTATATATTTCATACACAATGAAGGGGTTAATCCGATACGATGCACGTTATCTTCGCAGCACAATTTGGAACATGGACGTACGGACCACCCCACGGCTTCGCCAGGATCATTCGTTGGAACGTGGAAAAGACACCAGAACGATTGCCCAGCGGGGACATCGAGGCGATATTCTCGATAATGGACAATGAATTCACGCGATCGCTGTGGAATTCACAATTCAGGCTAACATACAGGCTAATATTGCGCGAGAAGGAGCTGCATTTTAATATTGGCGTATATAATCCGAGCAGAGAAGATCCTTTCTCCTTTAATCTGCTCCTACATACTTATTTCAAGGTACCCGATGTCAGGAGATGCCAAATTACGGGACTGCACGGATGCACGTTCCTCGACAAGGTAACGTAAGCCTCTTCTGTCAAGTTATATGGTATATAATTCGTTAATTTAATTAAAATATAAATTGATCGGAAGATTTCGTTAGAAATTTTACTGTAAGACTCACTCTTAAGACTCACGGAAAAGAATCGTTTATTTTTAATTAATCTTAACTAGCTGGTTATTAAGGACTCAGCGTTACCAGTGGAAAGTCGATTTTAAAACTTGCGCAAAAAGATCTGTTATTACACATATAAAGACTAGTCATTAAAGAATCGGCTGCACAATGCCCCGTTAAGTCCGGAGTACGATCGAAGCGATTACATATCGCGGCCGCACGCAATCCTGTCTGCCTGTCTCACAAGTTGTATTTCATTCACGCGCACAGACTAGGGACAACCAAATTTACCAAGAAGGCCGCGACGTCGTCACGGTGTGCGAATGGACCGACCGAATCTATCAGAATACGCAGCCGGAGCATATCATCACGAATGTCGTTTCCGGTAGGAAAATGCGCGTGCAAAAGTACAACTTTCCTGACACGGTCGTTTGGAATCCTTGGCAAGAAAAGGCGCGTGACATCCCGGACTTCGGCGACGATGAATTTCCTAACATGATATGCGTCGAGAGCGGACATGTCAGTAGTCCGGTTGTACTATTGCCAGGAACGGCCTTTGAGGCAAGCCAGATATTACAGGTACGTATAATTCTATTCTAAACGCGAAATTGTGTCTGCCGAAATCGGCGCAGAGTTAACGGTGATCAAATATTATAGATGTGTCATCGTAATATCATCGTGGTAATCAAGTTTATAGATCAATAAGTCTATATTTGTATACATACAGAACGAAAATTTGAATAATTATCGATACCAATACCGCAATTGAATCTCAATTTTCGCAAAGATATCAAACGTGCGAAAGTCGTATGATCTTACATCTTGATTACATCTTTGACGTTTTATAACATTCTTGCATTTATATAATAATTTAATTTATCAGAACGATCGATTATCAGATCGTATCACGCGCGCATAATTAATTGCGTGACAAAAGCATACTCAAGTCGTCATACTCTTATCTGAAATCTTACTGTTATTCGTAATTACCATCATTCGTGAAACTACTCATTACATATAGGCTATACGAAGTAGCTGCGGATAGAGAATAATTGACAATCAGGCTAATTGTTTTTTGCACTTTATTCCAATGGACTGCTATTTGCAAACTAAATATTTCTCTAGCTTTTTTACAATTATAATTTCAATTGGCAAGATAAATACTAAAAACCTTGTACAGAATGAGCAAAATATGTTTTTTTCTATGAAATTATTTATTATTAAAGTAGCTACCAAAATACGTTGTTACATCACTGTTATTGTTATATATCAATTAAACATTAAATGTTTTATAATGTATAATTTTGTAACTTTAAAATTTATGTCATTTCAGGTTTCTTGTGAAAGGTTTTATATGATGATGACGTAACACTATATATTCTGCATAAGATAGAAATAGCGAGTTGCAAATGTTACAATATTTATTCATTACTATGATAAAAATCTTTGCAAATTATAATTTTCCTCATGTTTGCATACATACAGGTCCGTACTCTATATTGAAATGAAAAGCTACAGCTTTTAAATACGTCCAGAAGTTAAAACTGTTGAAAACTGAAGAGTCTATAGAATAATCGAATGCTGTTAAATCTTACAACTAATGGAACGATGATCAAGAAATATATCAATGAATTATGTTTTTCATCGATTTCTTCTTAGGTGATGTGAGTAGAGAGTGGACCGACGTCACACGTCAATGCTGGAGGCGGTACCAATTCACTGCTTCCGACATCCTCAGCATCGTCCGCGGTTTGGCCAACGAGCACGGGGTGGCTTTACATGCCACCACCTCCGCCACCCCCGCCACCTCCGCCGCCACCTCCGCCGCCCCCGCCATTGCATCCATCGCAATCGTCGCATCTGCACTCGCATTGCGTTGCCCAGACTTGCACGATATGTTCTCTGAATCTTTAGGAATCTTTAGATATGAGATGAAGTCTGCAAACTCTATGCGAGCTCCCGAAATCTCTTCGTTTTCCAGTCCCCTCGGACCAATCATTTCCTCGAAAGACTCGATATCTCCAACACTGCATATGCAGATTGTATCTTTTTTTTCATCGTTTTTTTTTTTCGTCCTTCGAGGAAGCGATCTGTAGTAAAGACAAGTAACTTAATTTTGTCGAAGAATCTGTTTTCCTTCTTTTGCTTATTTTTATCTTTATGCTTCGTCCGTATTTTACGAGGAATCACAAAAAATTAAATCCAAAACGGCCAATCGCGAACGTGAGGGATAGATCAATTATTTATCTCTCTTTGTTTTCCCGCCGTCCAAATAACAATCCAACATAGGATCTATAAATAAGTCAATTACATTGTCCGAAAATAAAATTGTTATCTTGTTTGCACAATATTTATTTTCTTTCATTAAAAATATTTAAAAAATTGCAGGGAGGTATTCGCATAAGTATTACGCGGAAGAGAATAGGATCCTTTTATTAGACTTTTAAAGAACATTGTCTTAAAAAAAAAACTTGCAAAACGAATTAAGGTTCACTCGATTCGTCACAATAGATATGCATACATTCCATGTATAAATGGAAAGTGAAAGAAATATATGTCCCAGTTTCGTATTCTCACCACGTTTAGGTATTAGCGTACAATATATTGTTTATAGATATAGATTGGAATTAGATATGTAAGCGATTTTGTTAAATTTACGCGGTAAAACTTTCCCAATATTATGATGTAATTACTCATTCGTTTCGATAAACAATTCGATCTAGTTTGCTTGCTGCAAAATGTACATTTGGAATTAGTAAATAGCACAAAATGCGCTTGAGATGTATTTTGCGTTATATAAAAATGTTCTCGCGGAAGACTTTATATATATATATATATATATATATATATATATATATATACTACACACACTACTTTTTAAATTAAGTTAAGTACTACTATATTATTATTATTAGTAAAGTAAAAAGTAAACTCTGGTATTAAATAGTATTATTTTTATTTTAGTCTATAATTA
>NW_012130118.1:1010001-1019701 GCF_000143395.1 Atta cephalotes | reverse complement strand
TTAAGTTTACAGGTAAAAAATATCTGGCTTAATAGTCATTTTTATTTGCTGAAACTTATTATGTGTACAAACTGTTAGAAAAATATCTGTTTAATATTCAATTCTTTCAATTTTTTTCAGTTTTGTTCTAAATTATGTGACTTATATAAATTTTAATAGATTTTCGAGATCTCCATATATATAATTAAGAAATTAATGAGATTTGAATCTTTGTTATTATGTATTAAACAGAAAATAATTTTAAAGTACAAAACGTTTCCTATTATTTAATTAGATAATTAATTATATAATGCGCGGTAAAGAGATGCTATGGATATTGTGATTAGACTATCAACTTTATTTAAAATAGGTTCTTACTTGCAATTTTTAATATTTTAACATAAGAGAATCGATGTGATATAATTTTTTTCCAAACATAATAGATAAATAACATGCTATTTATGCATGAATTAACTTCTAAAATCTAATTTACCTATGAACAATACAAATATGGTGCTATTGTTACAAATATAGTGTTGTAATGATAAGTCGCAATACACACATACATACACATTAACTAAATAAGCTCAATCGATATTTTTTCCGTAATGCTGCAATTTTAAATGTAATTTTCCTTCAAAATTTTCGAAATTATTGTTCCAAAATTATCACATTATCGATTACATTTGTTTGTTCATGCAAGAAGAAAATTGCATCATCGAAAATAGATATATAAGATAATATTTACTGTAATATTATATTACTATAAAAATTGCATGTGTATACGGAGAATTTTGTAAAGACATTGACCATTTAACGGAAAGATGGAGAAATAGAAGCAACATTTTGCCGCCCATTTAGATAATTGTATTATTATTAAGATATTATGGAACTTGAGACACTATTATAAGGTTCAGAGTCGAAACTCAATTTAAATAGTAACGAGTTTAATACGTTAATTAAATTTTATATCAAAGATAATTAAATTTCTTAATAAAAGCATCAAGCATTTTTTTAACTCAATTGTGAAAGATTAACAGAGATAAATTAATACACAGAACCATATATATATTTTAATATCAATTTTTACTTACAAGAAAGAACAGCTTCTTATTACCTTAAATTAAGTCATTAATGAAAACAAAACTGGAAATACAAATTAACTACACTATAAAATTAATTGTGAGTGAAAAGAAATCGGCAAAAGATCGCACATGTCTCTATTTTATATAAATATATAATCTATACCAACTCGCGTGCGCGCGTGTGTTACTCAATAGCCGAATACATCTGGAAGGGCAATTTTTTACGTTATATGGATTCTCAACGTCACGTAACGTAATATTAAAGTATCACATGTAAATTCTTCAAATGAACTATCTCATATTAGTAGTATACTATTATAATTAAGTGAATGCTCAATATAGTGCGCTGTTTCCTCGCATATTACTAAACTTGAAGGCAAACAAAGAAAAAAAAGAAACGAGTGGAACGTTCCTGCTTATAGATGTGTTATAGAATGCGAAAAAGTACAGCCTATTAAATCTGAAATACAATAACCACTCGAAAATAAAAGAATTGGATTTCGACATTTTCCCAGATTACAGAGATCCAGCTACTACTTTAACGAAGGTTTTGGTCTTTAGAGGCTAGACAATACGTTCGTCACTTAGTATAGTGTTTTTACATTCTTTTTTTCCTCTCTCTCCATATTAGCAATTAAGGTTCGGTCTTCCACCGTTATAACATTTATCGAATCACGTTGTACACCATTCAACTCAATGTTAATATCCACGAATATTTGTGATTAAAGCGAAATTATGAAAACGCGATTAAAATTAGTACGTTAAGAAAAATGTACTCTTTTTGGGAAAGTGCAATAAAAATGTGGGAAATAAGATTGTACAAACTCCATTTTCTCTCTCTTTAATAATTTAGATTTAATTATATAAAATTATTAAACTATCACTAAATGACTACTGATTTATCATATAATAATATAGCGATATCATTATAGGTCGCACTATATATATCGGATAGGATGAAAGATTTAAAAAATTATACGAGTATTAAAATTTGAACAGTTTATTACAAGCGAGAGGGAACGATAGTAACACATGTGTGTTTAATGATCGTTCGCTTGTTTACATTTAATTACATAACATATTAAATAAGTGAAAGTCTGAATTTTTACATATTGGAAATTAGTACTACAAATATATAGTATTATTTAATATCCTTATACCTAGAGAAACCAGTCAAACATGTATTTTCTTTGACTGAATTTAGGTGTAGGTAACGTCAAGTTTGTACACACTGATTATAACTGTTATCGTGAGCAACGTGTAAATAACAAGATAATCGAGGCTAGGTCCTGAGGTATGTCATACGGTTGACATACCTGCGTACGGCCGACAATGGAAAAATTCTCTAACATCAAAGACATAGTGATTCATTTTTCTGTCTCCGGTAATCATCGACGTATGTGTATCTTACAGTCGTGAATCTTTTTAACGTAGCCATTGGTTGCGTGATATAGCCGTTCTTATCATAAAAATTTATACACTTTTCTCGTTGAATTATCTCGCTGCCTGCTTGGATTTGTCTGCTGGTTCACCCTGCTGTTTCTTAAGTTGTTTCTCTCTCATTCGTTCTGCGTCGCTGTAAAAAGAAATATACGTCCAGTATAAAAATTATATCAATTTATTACAATAATATAAATTTTAGCAATAAACATCCAGTTTGTAACCCATTATTATTTCTAAGTAAGCCTATCAATTTTCACGAATAGAAAGAGGAAGAGATATATCATACTCAGAAGATGTACCGTGCTTTACGTTGTTCTAAGGAAAGACCTTTATTGCTATCTTGTTCCGACGCTGCCTTCTTTACAGTTTTTTTCAAATTCTTGGCTCGTGCTAGTTCACGTTGATTTCCACCTGCAACATAATCAAAGTTTTTTTTTTAGGAATCGAATGAAATTTTAATTATAACTTTTATTTAATTTTACTCCGCAATTTTTCGGTCTCTATTTTCATTCCCATTTATTCAACTCGAACGAAGTGCTCTTAAAAAGAGCGCTGTTTATTGCGTGCGCACGCAAGTCAAAATCGTATTCCTTCCGACCGATAATATAAATGCAACAACGCATGCAACGCTCACGTTTGTAATTATTAAAGGGTGACTGTAAAAGGCGATGATTTACGACAATGTCATACAATTGCTCCTTAACGATAACTTTATAATCTAAATCCTACTCCTAATTTAAACGGTATCACGCATATACAGGGCCGCCGCTGGTACATAAGGCACCTTTGTGTAAAGAAGATTTGTTGCGCTTCTTAATTTTTATTTATCAATTTTTTAAATAAGATGATAAGTATTGAATCGTTTTTTTTTTATATCTTAAGAAAACAATTGAATCATGTTATTTTTATTCTAGAACGGAATGTAAAAAAATGAACGTTTCTATCATTGATATTAACAGAGAAATTTTTCACTTTTCATATTTCCTAGAAAATTAGCTCTAGAAAAATTAATATTCTTGATGATCCTAAATGGTTTGCAAGTATGTATATAACATGTACCGAAAAATTTCAATAATCTCATATAATAATCTCATAAATACATAATTACATAATTACAAAAATATATAATAATAACAAAAATACGACAAATACATAATTATCTGTTCAGATCAATGATTTCGATTTTATAATTATATTTTGGTTTCTCTAAATTAATATACACGTTTCGGAAGAAATTAAATCTAACAGAAAAGCATGCACACGTAATTGATGTTAGGAGTGGGGAATTGATTTTTAACCCTTCTCTTGCAATTTGAATCTTTTTTGGTTCAAGTAAAATTTCACACTTCTTCTCCAAAATAAAGGAGGGCGGGGTTCGATTTTTCTTCTGTCTAAAATATCTTGAAAAATAACTGAAATTTTCGTACATTTTTAAAAATTTAGAACAGTAAAAATGGACTGCATAAAAAGAATCAGATTGCAGAGAATTAAAATTTAATTTGCTCTCCTTGTTAATATGCCTTTACGCTTTATAAGTGCTTTTATAAAATATTTGAGGATTGATTCTGTCTTGAAACAAAGTTTAGAAGAAAATAACAACAGTAAACAAATTTACTAGGTTGATCAATAAAATTATAAATATTTTAGTAAATTCGCTCATTTTTGTAATTTTCATATTTCACTAAAATAAAATCAATTAAAATAAATTGAAAAAGATTTATTTCAATGTTCACGAATGCGTATTTCTAAAAATCTAAATCCATTTCAATGCCCAATGTCTCTTTATTCATTTATAGGAATTGCATAAAGTCCTTTCTGTGTGCTTCTTTGATTCAAAATTTTGAATAGAAGATGCAATTCTTCAATTCAATCGAATCCAATTAAATCCAGAAAAGTTTTTCCATTTAAAATATGCATTCGAATGGATTAAAAATTTTAATCCGTTTTCGAGATACAGAATCGACCTCCGCTTGCGACGGCCCTGCGCATATACAAAATGGCGGCGAGTAAAATGTGACGCCATAAAGCGTATTTTTCCACCATATTTACTCTCTCTCGGAACGAAGTCAGACGCTGTCAAAATAGACGAAATCCATCGTAGAAAGGAAAAAAAATTTGTCGACTTGGTGCACTCGCAACGTGAAAGCGCGCCGCCATAACGTTTCTGTATGTTGTCGAGGTTAACAAGCGAGGTTTACCGAAAGCGAGATGCGTAAATTCGTCGCGTAACTCCGAAAAGTAAGGCTACACGTTGACCTACGTTCGATTTTCTCAATTACGCGAAATCGTCGAGATTCGCGAAACACATTCGTAGAGACCCTCATTTTTCTCTTTCTTTTATTTAATCGGCGCTATCGTCATCATCAAAAATATTGACCTTTCCTTCGTAAACAGCCTGTAGAACGAGAATTCTCGAGGATACTCGGAGCGCATCACGTCTGTCACGGCGGTGTGCTCCTTTCTTCCTCGACGAGTCACCGACGCGACGTTTCGCGACTCGTCGGGACGTTTCACGTTTGTTCACGCGTGTGACAACTGACAAATCTCTGCGAGAGCCGAGAACCGAGAGCGCACGCGGTCACCCACAATCATTACTGATCGTTACGCAGCGACCTTATTTTTAACATTAACAATGGCAGCCCCGCGAAAGAGGTAAAAACGAGCCAAAAACTCGCGCCCGTCATCGTCCCCTCTTTCTTTCTCTCTTGTCGAGTTGTTGCGGCGCGATCGGGTAATGCGACACCCGATCTTGGTGACGTTTCGGCTGGACTTACGGGTCATTTTTTTTTCTCAGTTCTTGATCTCCGATAAGCAAGCACTTTGAAATTTGACCACCCGAATCGGTGCGAAACGCACGGCCCGACGATACGCGCTCAAACGCACACACATACACGCGCGCACAGCCGTACACGGCTCCTGCGGACTAATTTCCAAACCAAAATAAATATAGTTCTGCGTCGTCTCCGTAGCCCCTCTTCCCCGTCGGCCACCCTGCCGTTGCCGCAATGACTGTCAGTGATGCCATGTGTTCCAGTCTAGTAACATTCGACGTGTCCTATTCGAATGGAGCAGAGGTATACCAATATTGCCAATTGCCAAGGTTGAATCCACAGACTTTTTACAAGAGAGAGTCTGTCTGTGATTGAATTACTTTGAGAATTTCTTTGAGTTTGATTTATATTCGCGAAAAATATGAAATATGCTTTACGTGGATTAAAATTTGACGAGAAAATTTAAAAAATAAATTCTTAATTCTGTTCCCTTCACCATTATTTAATTTTATTGTACACTTGTGATTTCTTATATATATATATGTATAATTCGATAAAAAAAATATATTTCGCATACATAAAAACAGGGATGGAAAGTTACTTTTACTTTTTAAAACAACGATTTGATAAGAACGGTGCAATTTTTTATGGTGATAAAGACTAACTAGGTAAAAAGGCAAAGAAGTGGTAAAAGTAACTTCCCATTCTTGCATAAAAAAAATATATATATATTTTTTTCTTAACATTTATATTTCAAAGTTCATTTTAAAGAATGAAGTTAGATATTTTTAAAAATATTTTAGAAAAATGGAAGCATTTATACATAGAAAAACGAAATTCTAATTTAGATTTACAATTCTTCTTCTAATCGATTTTAATTTTATTTAATTTTACTAATGATTTTTTTTTAATATTTATTCGTTTAACAATGGGATTAAATTTAGAATATACACTCCAAAAACATGCTTCTAATGATTTATAAAAGAAAACATTGCTCGTATTTTCAATACAAAATAATAAATGCTCAGGAGCTGCATGCCATACAGTCCTCCTTATTCTTACGCGAACAAGCAAGCATCGCGTCCAAGTTTTTACGTGCTTGTGTGCTTAATTGTTTTCGTTTTTCGGCATCGTCATCACTGTCTTGGTTGGGTGACTGAATAGGAGTACTGTTGACAGAAATGCTTGCATCGGAAACATTCGATACGGAATCGCGATTTTGTAATTTTGACTTGTCCACTGTAAATTGTATAGGATTTGCAGCTGGTTTCGTTCTCAGATAGTACATGCCAGTCTTTAGGCCCTGTAAGCGATAATTTATTTTTATACAGAATTTATTCATTAAGTTATTTACTCTGTATGATGAAAACATGTTAAAATAATTTATAAGAATTAGTCATCTACCTGAGCAACGTATAAAATTTAAAAAATTTCAAAACAGATAAATTAATTGGTAACATCACTTACACTTTTCCAGCCGAAAAAATGCATTGATGTCAGCTTCTCCGTTGTCGGATCTCCTATATGAACGTTTAGAGATTGCGACTGATCAACAAAAGCTCCTCGATCAGCCGCCATTTCGAGAATTACTTTTTGCGGTATCTCCCAGACCGTCTTGTAAAGCTCTTTCAAATCATCGGGAATGCGTTCGATGTTCTATAAAATGCATATACGCTTCCTTAGAATTATGCACATATACGCTTCAAATTATTTGAATAACAAGAATATGTAAGAGATATTTAAAGATGTTTACTTGAACAGATCCAAAATTCGCGAGTATCTCGTTCTTCATATCTTCGTCCCATAGACCTCTACTGGTTAAATCTCGCAGTAAATGTGGATTGACAATGATAAATTCTCCAGACAATACGCGCCTCACATATATATTGCTTGTATACGGTTCAATGGATTCGTTGTTTCCTAAAATCTGTGCCGTCGAGGCCGTTGGCATAGGTGCTATTAAAAGAGAATTTCTTACTCCGTGTTTCGCGATCTTCGCTTTCAATTCATCCCAATCCCATAAATTTGTCGGTTTAACGTTCCACATATCATATTGAAGAATCTGGAAAAAAAAAATTATTATTCAACTGTGCTCCGATATATTCTACAATTAAAATATAAATACTTACGCCTTTACTGACTGGGCTACCTTGATATGACTCGTAAGTACCCTTTTCCGCAGCTAATTCGCAACTAGCTTCTAAGGCGCCATAATAAAGTGTTTCGAAGATTTTAATGTTGAGTTCTTTCGCTTTTTTGCTCTCGAAGGGATATCGCATTAACAGGAACGCATCGGCTAGACCTTGTATTCCTATACCTAAAATACACACTTTTTCAGTTTTATCGTGCTATCTTATATTAATTATGTGAAACTTGTAGAAATAATCTTACCAATAGGTCTGTGTCTACGATTAGATGTTTTCGTTTCTTTGATAGGATAAAAGTTAACATCGATGACTTTATCTAGATTACGAGTGACGATTTTCGCGACTGTTTTAAGTTTATCGAAATCGAAAGTTTTAGTGTCATTAACGAACATGTTGACAGCGATAGATGCTAAATTGCATACAGCGACTTCTCCAGGACCCGAGTATTCAATAATTTCAGTGCACAAGTTGCTGCATTTAACAGTGCCTATATGCTGATGATTCGATTTTCGGTTGCAATGATCTTTGTAAAGCATATAAGGTGTTCCAGTTTCTACTTGGGACCTGAGAATGGCGAGCCATACAGACCTAGCTTCCACTTGCTTTCTATAGCGATCTTCCTTTTCATATCTATAAATGTTACATGTTAGTGCATGAAAAATATAAATTATAATGTCAAATAATTGTAACTGAATAATTTATTAAAACAAAACTACTAATATATACCCAGTATACAATTCTTTAAATTCATCTCCCCAAACATCAGATAAGCCAGGAGATTCATGTGGACACATTAGGCTCCACATCTCGTCATTATATACACGTTCCATAAAAAGATCTGGTATCCATAGACCGTAAAATAAGTCTCTAGCTCGCATGTTTCCATCACCTGTTACAAATTGTATGATATATTTAAAACTACAATAAAATAAATCAATTAGCATTTTCAACTATAGAGTTAATTGGTATATAAATAAAGATTAATAAAAAAGAAATACCAATATTTCTCTTAAGTTCCAAAAAATCGAAAATATCGGCATGCCATGGTTCCAAATAAATAGCAAACGCTCCGGGTCTTTTATTACCGCCTTGATCAACATAGATGGCCATATCATTATACAACTTTAAAATAGAAACCAAACCATTGGTTCGTTTTGTACTAGTATCTTCCATGTTTTTGGCACGAATGCAATGTACATTAAGTCCTATTCCTCCAGCATATTTGCTAATGAGCGCACAGTTTTTTAGGGTGCCGAATACACTCTTTATACTATCGTCTTCGAGAGTTAGGAGGAAGCAGCTGCATGAAAATAATTCTTAGTAAACCAATGACATTTGATATTATTAGACTAATTGAACTTTTTTGACATTACCTGGACATCTGCTGATTATTAGTACAAGCATTAAATAGAGTTGGTGAAGCATGTGTAAAATATCGTTCGGACAAATAATTATATGTTTCTATGACTTTATCAATGTCATTTTCATGAATACCAACAGCTACTCTCATCAACATATGTTGAGGCCTCTCGACTATCTTACCATTGATTTTCAGCAGGTAACTTCTCTCAAGCGTTTTAAAACCAATATAATTATAATTGAAATCACGATCGTATATTATAGCAGAATCCAGTTTCTCTGCATTATTCTTAATAATATTGTAATAGTGTTTGCTGATTATTGGATTATGTTGATTTGTGACAGGATTCTTGGCATAATATAAATCATGCATGACTTCTGTAAGTATAGGAATAATAAACATTAGTTCTAATTTAAAATCTAGCATTAAGAATAATGAAGCATTTTGTGATATAGAAATTGATTTAAGTAAACACAAGATATACTATACCACTAAAACTTTTCTTGGTTTCCTTGTGTAGATTAGATACGTCAATTCTTGCAGCTAGTATAGCATAATCAGGATGTTTAGTTGCCATTGTAGCAGCAGTTTCAGCTGCCAGATTATCAAGTATAACTGTAGTTACTCCAGAATATAAACCACGTATCACTTGAATCGCTACAGCAGACTACAAAAAATAAATTTAAATATTATACAAATTGATATTGCTACATTAGTAATTTTTTATTTATATGTAGCATTAATCTGTTTAACAAATACTTTATGGGGTGTGTGTGTGTGTGTGTGTGTGTGTGTGTGTGTGTGTGTGTGTGTGTGTGTGTGTAGTAGTAATATTCTTTAGTAGTAATATTATTATTACTTTACTTTACTTTACTATACTACTAACTTAATTAATAATAAATAATATAAAGTAAA
>NW_012130118.1:994461-1009588 GCF_000143395.1 Atta cephalotes | reverse complement strand
ACAGACGTACAAAATAAAATTAAAATTAAATTAATTATAATATATATATTACTATATAATTTATTTTATTTATTATTAGTATATATATTATAATATTATAGTGTGTGTGTGTGTGTGTGTGTGTGTGTGTGTGTGTGTGTGTGTGTGTGTGTGTGTGTGTAATAAAGCTTCTTTTGAAGATATAGATTTCATTTTTTCCGATATCACATTATCATAAAATCATATAAGGAAAAAAATATTTATGTATACACAAACAATTAAAGCTTGTTTTGAAGAAACTATACATATATATTCTGTTTTCATTTTCGACATCATATTTCTGATTGTTTAAATCACATAAAAAACAAAAATACTTACTGGATCTACATAATTCATATCCAAGTTATAACACTGTTTGACAATTCTGGAAGTAATTTTATCAAAATGAACATCCTCTTTACGGCCATCTAAAGAAAAGAGTAATATTAAATTTTAATCTCTCATTTTACCTCTGATTTTGTAATTATATAAATACATAACATTCATCATAATATCAATATAATAATTTTATTGCGAATTACTTTGCAATTTTATGAAGTTTCTTGGCGTCATAATAATATATTAATATTGTATAAAAAAAATAGCTCATCTGTGGAAAACAGTTACATATCAAATTCGAAGGAATGGTTAACCCATAACTTACTGCGTTTAATAACGTGCATCTTTCCTCGCGGGGATTCTTTAATTGATATCTTCAAGAGAGAACGATTATCATTTTCCACAGAAAGCTTCTGAAATGTCGTACTCAAATCCATATTAGCTGAAAACTGACAGATTAATATATTCTACCAATAATTCACTGTACTCTGTAATCTGTATTCTAATGTTAATCTCTTCGTATGCCAACAATTTTAGGCGCGAAACGGAAGAACACATGTTTGACATGCGCATTGCGATTTGTCGATTTGAGCCAATAGAGAACGTGTTTCTGGAACTGTTCTTTTCAATCTCTAATCTGCACTTTAATTGGCTCGCGCGTATTATTCATTATTCGAGAGGGATATTTAAACGCGCTCATCATTTCTCATAGTATTCGTGTCTATTACGAAGTTCTTCTCTTGTGTTTCATTCTAGATTTTAAAATTTGTTTAATTTCTGTTATTTCTAATTTCTGATACTATTAATTAATTCATGTGTGTCCCTAACAGCACAGATCTCCAGGAGACATTCTAAGGACATCCGCAGGATGTCTTTGATGTTTCCTGGATAAAATATGCTAATAGGGGTCATATATAAGAGATTTAATTTCTGTTACTTTATTCTGTTACAATATTACTTTGAAAAATTCCTAGTAAACGAGAATGAATTGAAATGGATTCAGATTTTTAGAAATATAGATTCACGAATGTTAAAATGAATGCTTTTAATCCTGAATGCATTTTTATTTATTTATAGGAATTGCATGGAACATATCTCTCTATTTGTCTTTCAATGTAAAAATAATATTTGCTTTTTCTGTATATTGTGAATACTGTTCAATTCAAAATTTTGAATAGGAAATGCAGTTTTTCAATCCAATTGAATCAAATTGAATCCAAAAAAAGTATTCGCTATTTAAAATACGCATTCGGATAGAAAAAAATTTCAATCCATTTTAATCCATTCTCGTTTGCTGAGTTGCAATATTTTACAATATTGTTGTAATGTTTCCAATAAATCATTAAAATTCTAATATTACAGCAATATTGCGACATGCATTAAAATAGTATTATTGCGCACTGTATTGCTGCAATGTTGACGTTAATATTTCGTGCTATAAGGGTTGGAACTAAAAAAAAGTCACGGTATTCATTAGCTGATTGTTTGATCATTCCGATGTTGAAAACTAAAGAAATGGTAATAATACAGTATAACTAACTTTTTTAAAATCCGTATAATAAATCAAACTTACCAAGACTCCTTATAAATCAAAGAATTGGAAAAGATACGCCCAGCAAACGAGAATGGATTGAAATGAATTCAGATTTTCAGAAATATTGATTCACGAATGTTAAAATAAATGCTTTCAATCCTGAATGCATTTTTATAGGAATGGAACATATCTCTATGCCTTTCAATCTAAAAATAATATTAGCTTTTTCTGTATACAAAACACACATTACAAATACTGTTCAATTCAAAATTTTGAATAGGAAATGCAATTTTTCAATCCAATTGCATCCAATTCAATCTAATTGAATCCAATTGAATCAAATTATATTCAAAAAAAAATATTTGCTATTTAAAATACGCATTCGGATAGAAAAAAATTTCAATCCATTTTAATCCATTCTCGTTTGCTGGGCGGGCAATAGAAGTCAAGCGCAGATGTCGCGCAAATAATATATCTATGAAATGTGAAATTTCTTTATTCACTAAAACGTGCTTACATGTTTCGGCTCACTTTTGAGCCTTCCTCAAAGACAACATAAACTAAATATACAACTAATATATAAAAATTCCGACATTTAAATTCTCGATTTAGGGGAGTTCACCATGACAGGATAACTTTTATTCACAATTTTTATATATGTTAGTTTATGTTGCCTCTGAGAAAGTGAGCCTCAAAAGTGAGCCGAAATATGTAATGGTTTAGTGAATAAAGAAGTTTCCCACTTCATAGGTATATTATTTGCGCGAAGTCTTCTGTGCTTGATTCCTACTGGCCGTATCCTTTCTAGTTTTCTGTTAAAATATTTCTAAGATTAATTTTACCTATATATAACAACATGCTTTCTTTAACTAGAAAGGGTAAACACACAAAAGTACACAAAATGTTTATATAAAGAATATGTCCATATCAAAAAAGTAGCACAAACAAGAGTTATAAAACATTCGAGAATTTAAATCAATAAAAAAAAACATACACATTTATATAGTTTAACAAATAGCACTTTAATCTTGTGAATATTTACACAAAAAATTGTCTCATTGCATCCGTATAGAAAGGCCAGATAATCACGTCATGAATAGATTCGATCAAGAGAAAAATATATATTGTTTAATGTCGACCGCGCGAATCGAGAGTTCGCAGAACTACTATATATTTAACTGTCTTATGTGCGTATCACGATCCGCTAAATAAATATTACATTTTATATTCTTACGTATTCACATACTCTTTGCTCGCACATGTTCTGTATTGCCGGACTCTATTTGATAGTATTAATATGAAGGAGCCTCCAAACAATATGGACAACATTCATCACATTAGCAAATATCATACACACATGACATATTTCTAATTATCTATATTGAATGTAGGCTAATATTTAGCGAATGTGTGAAAAGTTGACGTATATATAATTGGTCATATCGTTTGGGGCACCTTTATTCTTGTATGTACAAAAGTTTATAACTGGCAAGTTGAACATATTTAATTATATACATGCGAAACTATACAATCAAAAAATACCGAGAAAATATTGCTTTGAAATTAAATTCTTAGCACAAATCACAATAAAAAAATACATTCGAAAAAATATACGCACGATAAAAAAATCGATAACTCTCTCGTTTATTTTATTTAATTGTAAATTAAATTGTAAATAAAGCTACATTTGTTTGCGTCATTTTCTCTAACATGCTCTTACTATAGTTCTTGGTCACTCTAAGGAGCGCGTTGTAGTGAGTAGACCTATGGTAGGAGCACGTTCGAGTATGCGACGTGAACAAATCCAGATAGCCAAATAAGGGCAATATGTTGCCATTTTGCTGTCACTTATTCCGCATTCAATCATCAAACTAAAATCAAGGTGTTTCCACAAATTGTCCTGATTCACATAAAGTCTTCTTTAGAATTCAGCAAACTGCTGACAAGTTGTCATCATGCGTGCCGTCAGTTTGCTGTCAACGTGACGAGTTTATTATTTCCCAATGTATACTCTTACAATTTCGTAAACTCATAAAATCTATTTGCTCTTCTGATGCTAACTCAGCATTACATTCCAATGACAGCAAATTGTCAACAAGTTGAAAACAATACATGCATCAATTTGTTCCATATGCTAAATCTCGCTTGGCTATCTAAGAACCTGCTGCATGAAAGCCAGAAAGATGCGCATAAATTTCTCTCTTTTTTTTAGTATAAATTAATGTTAAACTAGTCCGACATACACCTCGTTGTTCATCAATCTTTACACGCTAAAATTTAATATTTACAGTTTCATCGTAATACGTGCTCTAGGAATATCGCGAAAAGGAAAAGCATGAAGTCCGAAAGGAAAATGCTGAACTGATGACAAATCCGAATAGAACGCATACATGTTAAGCCATTACGATTATGATCTATCGTTCTTATTGTTAATTGTAGTAAATTAATCGCCTTATCTAATGCAGCCTAGGCCGATTTACACCTTTGGTAAAAGACAACAAGACTCGTGATCACACGGCAGTTACGGTTGTGCTTAACAAATCCGAACTGCGCGAATTATTATAAATTAGTGAGTTATGAATATTTAAAATCAGCTTATACATGTCACGATAATTACTAGATTGACAATTTTATATAATAAACAATCAGTAGGAATAAAAACTATGTGTACAAAAAACGCTGTAAAAAACTTACTTCGAGCTCTTTTCGATTAAAATATTTATAATATGACTAGCGCACGTTTAGTAAGATCAAAGCTCATGTAATAGTAATTAATGACTTGAACGTAAATTCATTCATGTTAAGTACAAGCTCGGAAAAAGCTCGGTAGAAATCAATACACATTAATTAGTAAATTTATTGATTTTCTACGACGCATTTTTTTTGCGCGTTTCTAAAAACTTGTCTAAAAATACAGATGAACACAAAATCAACTTACAAAGTCGCCACGATTGTACAAACATCATACGATTCGCGCACTATGTACAAATACATCTCTCAAACTCCTAACAATCACTCTAGTGCCTGTTGAGAAGCTGCTATTCATTTTGCATAACCGCACAAAAATATCATTTCCACGTTTCTCAATTTGAGATATCCATTATTTATATATGTCACACTTGCTATGGCGAAAGAAAGAAAATTATCTAAATAAATAAATGAAGTTTAAATAAAAACGGGACGAGTATTCTCTTTGCGATACGTACATCAAAATACTATTTTAACACGATCCCTAGCATTTTACCTGGTACTCATGTTGCTAATACAAGATGTGCGAAATGTATCGACTTACACATTCGATGTTCTCTCCCTTTTCCTTATTACTAAAATATCCCGGCTTACAATACAGAGAAAATATCGCTTGGTCTCGCTTTGTACTTTAATAAGTGATAGACAATGTACACTTATATTGGTGTTTCTCTTGATAGGATTCTAGAAATTATTCGTCCCGGAGCTTCGAACGCCTTGAGACGACAGGCGCCACTGGTCCAAATCATCTTTGCATTGATGAGATCTATATGCAACGACATACGAGAAAGAGCGATACGATCCTTGCGTAAAAAGTTACGTCTAGCATTTAACCGCATTTCTAAGCCCTTAGATCAACAGAGATTCTTTCGTAAATAAAATATATAATTGTTTACGGTATTTTACAATCAATTACTTAAAAATAAATCGTAAACAATATGAATATTTTTTTTTGTGGTAAAAGCCTTATGTTAAATATATATTTCTATGTAACAAAAAATTGCGAGCAATGATTATTAAATTTTTATTTATATACTTTTTTCCGCGATTGGTTCACTGTGCATCATTGAGATTCTGTATATGTGTAGTGTATTGCGGTCATGGCAGAATCAGTCAATCAATAAATTATACGTATGATTATGAGAAAAATATCGAACATATATTCGTTGCTGATTTAATTTTGACAAAAAATTGACTGCATATCATAAATAAATCATTTTCTATTTGTAAATGTTGATAAAATTATGACGAAATATTATATGCTAATTTGCTGAAGTCTGATTTTACGCTATATAGCGAGAAAATTTATGCTCACAAATTTTCCAACTTCGTTGTAAAAGTGCTGGCAACATATATGCTAATAATACTCATTTAAATCTCGTAGCAAGACTATTACATTAAAATAGCAAGTACGATTCATTGATACGATACGATTCAAAATAATCACAAGCTTAAACAGAACTTAAAAAGTCGTCAACACATGAATGCTAATAAAAATAAAGTAAGATTCTTCAGAAATGTAGCTTTCATTGACTTCCATTTCTGTAGGCTCATTATATCGTGGACGGCATTGTACTAAACTGACGGTATTGTACTAAACTTGACATGTTGCAGCAGAAATAGGGGATAAATGTGTGCGAGGTTCTGCAAAATAAAATATTAGCAGGTAAATTTCTTTCTCAATTAATAAATACTGAATAAACAGATAATAATGCCTTCTAATGAAATCATTGATATCTTACCTATATTTACAATGCGATTATTTAGAATTCGCACACCTCATCTGTCGTTGCAACTTTCGATTATTTTGCCTTTTATGCACACTTTTATCACACTGTCTGTCAGTATCATAAATTAATTGCTAAGAATGTGAATGGCCACCACCATCATCACCACCCGTATCTTCAGCTCGACGTATATCAACTGAATCGTCTCGCTTGTTATCCGTATTACGACTGAAATATTCAATTTGTCCGTTATACATTGTTATATATGCACAATATAATTTATGTAAAGTAAAGCACAAAAGCGGCAAATACTAAATATACAAATATAAAATAATACTCACTCTGTATGAACGTCAATTTCGCTTTGTTCTTGGACACGAATTTGTTCTTGGACTGGAGATGATTTTGTTTTGGATTCTGTTTTGGATTTTGTTTTAGATTCTGTGTTGTCTGTTTGACAATTATTGGCCCGTTTACTTTTCCTGATAATAACTTCCTCTTTACTATTCGATTCTTGTATCAAATATGTTTCCAATATTTCTACCATTGCTTTCAGGCAATTAACAAACAACTCAGCATTCTCATGTGTACAATTAGACTGTAAATATATTATTGTAAATATATTATACGTATTACCTTAAAATTAATTAAGACTAGCTCTTCAAATCCGGTAATGATCTTTAATATTAAAATTAAATAACAAAAAAAAAAACAAATTAAATTCTAGAATTAAATGCTAGAATTTAGAACTTACATTCGTATAAAGACCTGCGAATCTCCAAAGACCCCGAAATCCGCAAGTTTGCAAATAATGTTGCAAATGATGTTGATTTGAGTCTTCACAGGCAATCATGTTTTGAATAATCGTTTGTACCGCACTTAATATTACTTGATCTTGACAAGAAGATAATACACTGATGATTTTCGCATCAAGCAAGTTATATCTGCAAAGAGATATTCGGCAAGTTGTAAATATTTGAAAATAGACTAATTTCTTTTCTATCTAAGAAAACTTACACGACTGGGAAAACTTTCGGAAAAACTATAGTTGCTTCCGCTAAATACTCATAAAGAATTCGCGTTTCGTTTTCGCTAGTAGAATATTTTACTAGCGTGGCCAGCATAGTCAGCACCAAAGTCTGTGTTGAAAAATCTGTTAACACTTCCGGATCGAGCAAAACGTTATTTTCGTTGCTTAAACTCACTCTCGTACTCCGATCTCTCTGTAGCGAAAAAAAATATAAATACGTTAGTATTTTTAATTTCTCATTATGTTGACTCACGATAAGATTAAGAAGATATTATAGTCGCAAGACATATTTTCATGTTTCCCAACATGAATAGTTAAACACAACTGCATCTCAAACTGCATTTGAAAAAAGGGAAAAAATATAAAAATTTTTACTTTAAAAATAACAACAAACAAAAGTACCTGTTGTTCTGTGTTGTCCGTTGACTTGTCGTCCTTTGCGCTCGGCACACTCAAAGATCGCTGCGATTTAAATAAAAGCCGGCCAGTCTTGTTAGTGACAAGTTGCATGGTGTTTTATATAATCCAGGCAGGCACAGGCAGGCGCACACCAAGAGAGTAAACAGAGATGCACGGAGGAATAAAATGATGTTATATGCGCAACAAGTCTACTAATATTAACTGGGAATCGGATAAAGAAGTATAGCAGAACGATAGAAAAACCATCACGCGAAATCAATTTTCGTTCAATTCGTGCTTAAAAGCTGAGGTTTTGATTTTTTTTCATGTGCGTCAAGAAACTCAAAAATAAAACATAATTGAAAAATTCTATATCAAGAAGATAAATAAAGTAGGATACTCAAAGTATATAAATTTTCAGATAGATAAATATGGATATAAATATATTTTATTGTAATTTTATAGATAACACACATACACACACACAAATTTTTAGGCAGTAGGTTTTTTGACGAACAGATATTTCTTAACAAAAGTGAAAGATTTTTATCAAACAATTCATAAAAATACAATAAGCGAAGCTACTAATAGTAATAGAAGCAATATAATTTATCGCGCAAATTACGCATATGAATATTTTATGAGAAAGATAGTTCATATTTTGTATGAATAAGCTTTGAATAATTTTACTTCGTGCGAGCATCGATTTTCTTAGGATCATGCAGTGCATTGTTTCAAAGTAACCTCATGCTCTCTGTATGCTCGAGAGTGATTTCTCTTTAACTTGCTAAGTAAGAAATTGTGTGTGCGAGAATGGTGCTACATTTTGAGAGAGATATATTCTACATAAATAATTTAAAAAAGTAAAATTTTCGGGGACGCAAAAAAGTTTGTATTCCTACAATATTTCCAACGAATTAACTACGCGCGTTGCTATAATTATCGCTATAGCTTACAAAAGAGAAATTCTTGAACAACATACGCGCGCGATCGTAAATAATTACATAATTTATACCTGTGCAGATTGTTTTTGTTGTTTTGCTTGAGTAAGTGCTGATTGATCCAATAAATCCCAAGTTTTCTGCCTTCTAGGATTAGAAGCTCCAGGCATTTCCTGGTAGGTATATAATAATCTCATCTATTATATTTTATGTATGCTACATTACAACAAATAGGAAAAAGATAGTCACCGTATTGCGCGATGGTAAAGTGTCAAGAACGTCTGAACTGCCTGATGAATCGTGTAAGCTTTTGTCGAGCGAATGTCGAATGTGACACCTGCTACGAACCTCTTCTGACACGGCCACTAGCGCTGCGGAATAAAATTTGAAGAATAGATTTTTCTTTTAATCTTGATGTAAATATTGAGCTCTCGATCTCTCAAATCAAACATACCAGTTAAGTAAGGGACACTTTCAGGCGTTACTTCAAACTTATCCCTTTTGGAAGGTTTAGCTATGATTGCCAGTAACATGGTCAATACTCTGACCGTTCTGGTGACTGTAGTTGGTGTAGGATGCCTATAGCCTTTCAAGAGATGACCAACTAGCGCGAAATGAAAGTTAGACTTAAAGGACAAGCCCACGGTGTAATCCAATAGTTTAAATTGAGATTCCAAAGGTTCACGCGTTGACATCATTACGTGTTCTAGTGTCTAGAAAGAATAGTGATAGTTTATTCTCTATTGTTCTGCACATCGAGATATTAAAAAATTAATCGAAATTCGAGAAGAAATTTCTGCAGACCTTCTCGTCGAAAGTGCCTTGCGAATCAAGTGTATGCAAATTTTGCTCTAGAAGGGCTAAACCGGATGCGTATAACGACGTTTCGTCTAACTCTAGAACGGATGTGGCAATCCAGAATAAATATCTATGTATTGGAGATTCCTTAACAGAAAACGATAAAACAGATTTGATATTGAATATCAAAAAAGAAGTTCCAAGACTCTAAACGGGAAAGAAACTTACAGGTCTCAGAAGAGGTTGCAATCGTGTTAAGCACATAACAATAGCCTCTATAAGATTAATATCGTTAAAACTTTCGAGCGCCTTCATCAATATCTTCAGTAATTGTTTCATATCTTGATCCGTTATACTTTTGCTGATACAACCAAAGACGATGAGAGCCCTCGGCTGCAAAGCTGGATTTAAGCAGAAAGCAAAGTTCTTCGCTAACGAAGTCCACGTTTTTAACCAATCGCATTTCGGAATATCTCGCATGCAAGCCTCTATAATCTCCAAAAGAGCGTCAGTTATGACTTCCAAATTGGGTAAATAAAGTCTCTCCTTGTCCTGCGTTCCGTGCGAGCTTCTTTGATCACTACTGAGCCACTTTTCATTCACGGGTTTATTGCTGGAGTTCGGATGTTTGTAAAAGGCTGTGCCAGCAGCAGATTTCACCTTGCTGATGCCGAACAATAGGTAAAACTTGGGCAATGAGAACTCGTCTAAGCTCATCCGTAATATCCTATGTGTATCTTCGGAAAAAGCAGGCGAACTGCATGTGCATAATGAATGAATAATGTTGATCACTAAACCATGAGTGGAAGCTCGCATAGTCAAACTACCAGAACATAAGAGCAACGTCACTGTATGAAAGAGATGTGGCAAATGTTTCCCTACATCCAGACAGTTATTAAAGGATAACATCAAAAGATATCTCGCTAGGATTGCTATGTCGCTCCACATTATATGCTGTTCTAACTGTGTCGTCGGCGACATGCACGTTTTGTCTACTATTCGACACACTTTATTAATCACTTTCTTGGCGACCAGTTCCACGTTACCGGACGCTAGAGCAACAGCAGTGTCAGCCATAATCTCGGCCATCGGCGAACCTAAGCCATATCGTGTGCTACGTTGAAGAAAAATATCGAGAACACCATCTATCAGTTCTGGCAACATGCCGATTGTGCTCCAGATCTTAGCCTGTATACTCGGATACATTTCAATTTCCTGAACGGTTAACGTAATCAAATCGTCCAAGATCTCTGTAACTTGTTTCTGCCGCTTGCTTTCGTCATGGGGTTTGTAAAATCGCACGAGATTGCTGAGCCACGGCGTCATATATTCCAGGCATAAATGTTTCAGTTCAATGGTCGATTCTCTGAAGCCTTGTATGCATTCTTTGAGAAATTCGAGCGTGAGATGCGGATCGTTCGCTGCCAAAGTCTCACTCAAGTGCTTGATAAATATAGTGTTATTCGATGGTATGCAGATACCGGACGTCTCCAACAATTGACCCTCTATTTTCAAGCCAAACGTTGCTGTGAGCGCGCATAGGTGATTGTACGCGGCAGTCCGAAGATTAGGATCAGGACTACCGAGATTCAGTAAAGCCATGTTCAGTAGAGTACCGGGCACATCTTTAGGCCTGATTTTCGAGTGAACGGACAAGGAGTTCGGATTCGATAGAGTCCAGCGACTTCTAATGTGAGCTATATTCTGAACGATGCTGTTGCAATCACTGTGAGCGAAAGTCAAAGGTCCTGCTTCGTTGGAAATGCTTAGCACAAATGAATTGTCATCCACTAAGCAAACTTCTTCTATTTCGGACGCGTAATAGACATCATTTAAGAGAATGGATTGCGATAACACTTTAGATCTATCTGTATGCGTTATCTGTAGTGTCGTTGGTCCGATCTTCACGGACACCTTCATTTCTTTATGAGATAGTTTCAAGACGCCAGTGAAGACTTTCAAGTCTTCATCCAGAGATAATGTTGCTCCAGGTAATTTTTGTTGTTCGACATCGATCACGTCGTTTAATTTTCCTTGGCCATCGATGAAAACAATTTTTCGATTACCTTTCAATGGTGCCAAGATACTATCATGATACTTTGTGTATTCACGTACCCAGTTATTACAATTATAAATGTACACCGCGTGAAGATTTTCATAAGCTGCCGCAGGTAGAACGTAAAACCATTTTTGCAAAAATTCTGTCCTAAACCGATTATCTGAACACGTGTGAGTAAGATCGACAACTACATCATATGGAGAATGATAAAAAGGTTTTAAAGTTAGAATGACGTGATATATCAGTAGATCGCCATTCGTTTCGCCAAGTCTGAAAAAAAAAAAAACCAAAGTTTAAATGATAAATTCTTCGCTATATCTTGACCGTTATTTTATATCTTATAATGATTTGCGCTTACTTGAATCGTCGTGAAATGTAGTAAAATACTGGATGGCCTTGTTTGCTGGTGCCTGCTTGATAAAAAATATTCATGCTTTGGATACTTTTAAATTCTTCTCTCTCGTGCATATTATATTTCATCATGATTTCTTCAAAATTAGTGGACGACATGTCTTTATTCGCCCATCGTGACATGCGAACGTAAGTAGTAGAAAAAAGCGAACTAAAATTCAAACAATTGGAATCAATTATATTAGCCATCACGATGATGACGTAATCAAAACAAGAATAACTTCAGAACTCACTGGGAATCCACCGGTTTATGCTCGGGTGGCCCAAGATACGCTAATAACGTAGCCATTTTGTCAAATGGTCTCCTTCCGACAGCTTTATGATCTCTACTACTACTAAGATAATCTCCAATTTTTTCTTGATGATTCCACAACAACCTGTGCAACGCCAATACATTGGCATCCGAAACGAATGACATAGGATGACTGGTTTGATCAATTGTTTCACAATCCGAAGCTATCTGTATGATAAATCGTCGACCAATCTCAAAATGCGTTCTTAAGAAATTATTAAAAGGCAACATATGCTGCTCCTTGCTAAATTCTACATGATTTGCAATATTCTGCAATATCTTTGACATAAGCATTAGGCCTCGCTTAATTTCATGTGGTACTGGTTTATTTATGATACCAGACTCTTGGGGTGAGACGATTGCAGGATTAATGAAACGCAGAAATATCACCGTTCCTACGGCTACAATGTTACTTTGCGGAGATTGTGGAAATCTCTTGCATAATACTTGATACAGGCAATGACACATAGAGCGTAACTGCGGAGGAAACCTGAAAAGAAATTTTGAATTTGAGCGTTACTTTAACCTAAACTCGTAAGTTGTAATAATAATTATACTTACGTATCTGCCGATGATACGATAGCATTGAACACTTTTTGTGTCAACATGATTAAGTTTTCACCGTTTTGTTCAATATTTTCGCTAGAATCAATCCTTGCACTATCTACTTCAAAATGAATTGTTGAGTTATCCAGTAAAGGTGTAATGAGAGGCTCGAGTAAGCCTTGCAAGTAGCTGGTGCCATAAATTTTAAAGCAGAAGGACATGATTTTACTTCCCAGAGTATTACCGCGAAAAAGAGTCTGTATACAATCAGTTAGCTCGACTTCTCGGTAGAGCATATTCCATAATAATGGTGATAACAAATGTTTTGCGTCAAACAGTGTCACGAAGACACGCGCCAATTCATCCATTTGATTCGTCGTCACTACATTAGCCAGTGCCATGGCGATAGGCAATTCGCCTTTATCACTGATCATTGTAACAAGTTGAACTAACTGTTCGTATCTGTCCGCTAGCACAGTTTCGGCAAGAGTATCAAATTCCGTGCCCTGCTGAAGAATTTTAGTCAACACTTCCATAAATGCGGCTCGTGTCTGCAGATCTGTATTGTAGCCCAAATCTAAGTAAGAAAAAAGTTAAAGTTTAATGATAAAATCATTAATTTGATAGATAGAATAACTGAAGAATTGTCTAAAAAAGTAAAATAGAAAATAAAATTAAAAGCAACAAACTTGTTTTTTAGGACTTAGACTTGTATAATTCATTCTTCCAAAAAACTTTTGAATTAAAACTATGTAAACTGATTTATTACGTACGTATGGAGTGCCTCAAGCCACTGTCTATATTAGCACTAAGAAGATTACTCATAGCTTGAATAGCAGTATTGCGCAAAATGGCTACTTTGTTAGTCGTTAAAGTAGGCCGAGGCACAACATCTTTGTCTTCTGCTGTTGATGATGGACCGTTACAGTAGTTCATTAATTTCATAAACAGCGTAAAATATTTCGAAAAAAGTTCAGATTTTGCTTCCATCAAATCAACACGATCAGAATCTTCAGGTTGTAGAGGCAATTCACGTAACAATGCTCCTACTGCTTCCATGCTAGCTTGATCCAAATCTCTATAAAAAGTTAAAGGTTAACAGATTTGATGGTCATAACTTTTTTTATTTTCAACATAGAAGTTAAATGTATATGAAATAAAAATAAAATATTTACGTGGCATAAGTTAGGATATCGTTGGCAGTTGTTGAAGAATGAGGATGTGTACACATTACCCACTCAGTTAAATATTCAACTAGTTTATTACGAAATTTCAACTCCTGTCTAAACGCAAGATCGTCCCGTCTCTTCATCATAGCTTCAACTAGCTGGCATAATTTGGTTTTAATTAAAATCGAGTGCACCGTCTTGTCCAAGTGCCTGACGTATCTAACGATTGCCAACATCATGCCTTCGATGCTAGTCACTCCAAGATATTCCGATGGTTGATCCGTCGTTGAATCCAAAATATTTTTCATTATAAATATAGTGTGCTCAATAAATTGTGTGTTTAAATCCGAAATCACTACATGACCATGTGGGTCGAAGAATTTCTCAACAAAATTTTTTATCTGATCAAATAATATTGGATATAGAGCAGGACTCATCTCGTGTGCGACCAACTCCTTTACGTGTTTCTGTATTTGATTACCAAGTTTCTCATTGTTGCAAATTAATAATCGTAATAAGTTAAATACGAATTGTGTCACTGGACAACATTGTGCTTCTTGATTAGAATTTGATGAAGAGATAGAATCCTGTTGTTTTATCAAACTCTTTTTATGCTCCGAATTAAAAGGGAATACACCACATGGTGGTTTATTAGGTGAACGACGTTGTAGACATACTCCACCCAAAGCGCAAAGAAACCCTGTCATGTTAGCCCACTCATTAATTTGGTCTTCCATTTCGTGTTCTGAATTTTGGTGCGCCGCTCTCCGTTTTACATTGCCGCGACAAAACGGCTCTACCTGTACATCTTCAGTTTTGCTTTTAGGATAATTGGACAATTGCCGTGAAGTCGCTTCCCAATTTCTAAATGTTTCTTCCCAAGCCTAAAAATATGAACGTAAAATCTGTCAATTAAGGAAAAACTATGTTTGATGTTTATGTTAAATATACAATTTATATTATGTTGTTTTACATGTATATGTAGAGATAGATTTCATATTACACATAAATATGAAAAATATTATATATATATATTATATATATATTATATATATATATATATATATATATATATATATATATATATTATCGTACGTACGTGGTTAGTACACCTTA
>NW_012130118.1:991701-994441 GCF_000143395.1 Atta cephalotes | reverse complement strand
CCATTTACGCAATGTTCTATCTTTCTCAATAAAGATAATATTTTCTTTTGTAATGTGGCACGCCCTGAAATAAAAAGAAATATTAAAATCCTGCATCAATACAATTTCTTCATTTAACAATCAATTTGTTAGAGAAACAACAATAAAAATATAAAAATAATGAACAAAATTGGAGACAAAGACTCACCGTAATTATATTCCTGATAATATAGTCTAGTGTCCCCGTGGGCTATTATCATAACAAGATCTTTAATATTCTACTACAGATGAATAAAACTATTTTATTAATTAAATTAGAAAAATGGATTCAAAGATTCACAAGTGAATCTGGGAGAACATTTCTCTCCATCTGTTTTGAGAGTATTCTCATAAAATCTCATTAGAGAAATAAAACTCACCAGAGATCAATACGGTCGAAGCTTGCGCCAATTCTAAATACAGCTGATAATTGGGAAGCAAACAGGTCACTGCTACTCCATCGCTGCCACAAAGAATTTCAGCTTCTTCGCATAATAATGCAAAACAGGACATGGATACCAAAACAGCCTCTATGTCTATGCTCCATAAATATATCAAACACATGACCTGGACACGTTACAAATTTCGGAAATTAATTTTAATTGGACATATTTTGCAATAGTTAAAAGTCTGTACCTCAAGTTTAACATGTGCTTGTTTGCTAATCACAACGTGGCTCTCCACATTCGCGTAATCTTTGTATTGAGAAAGGAAAGCATTTCTGCAACTCAGTATCTTGTGAAGCCATTTGAGTATAGTTGTGTAATTGAAAATTTGATGTTGAATCAATTTCTGAGAGATTGAGAAGACAACTTGCGAACTGGCGTCCCAGAAAGTATCAAGCGGCGCTTCTGGATTCCATGCTTTGATCTTATCTGGATGGTGTAGCTCTAACAAAGCCTCCATCGCTTCATGGGCAATATCTGGCATTGTGGGCTGATGGACTAATGAGACAAGTCCATTAATCAGCTCTAAAGTGGACTTTTGTATTTCATGACCAGCTGTGCCGTAATTCTGTAAAGTATTAAATTAATATAAGAGTCATAGGTATCTTTTCTATCTATTGATATTTAGTCTGTATTTTATATCTCAACTGTTGAGATACTATGTACATGCATATGTTTTTTTAATTATTAATTAAGTAATACATGAGTAGCAAATGTTATTTGCTATGGTATTTGAATTTTTCATCGATATTCTACTGTAGACGCTTATATTCACGATCGTCTCACATTAATTTATTAATAAAGAACGTACATGCAACATTAACATAGGTTCCACGTGAATGAGTCGCACCAACACCAACAACAAGTTTTTAGAATTAGCCATCTCCTCTTTAGATTTGAGAGAAAAATTATGAATCATGCGCAATGGCGTATTACTACAGTTCTGCGTCATTTTGTTCAGGGTATCAGTAAACATATTTCTGAGGTCTGTGCCATATGAATATACAAGACTGGTCTCTGGCCACCACGATAATCTCGGCTGTGTAAAGATTCTGAAATATGACATCAAACTTGATCAGACTTGCTAACAAGATTTACAAGATTCTCGTGATCACTATGAAAAGAAAATATTTTCGACACTTACTTGTACAATGAGCTGACTAGGACGAATTGGTACGTTGACGGGTAGTTGACATTCAAACAAAACTTAAAGAAAGCTTCGTTGTTGACTGGATCGATACGAAAAGAGCTGACGTAGCAATCGATCATCAAATCGATGTCCTGCGCGCTATAATTCTGTCCGCGTGAAAATTGTTTCGAAGGATTGAAAAGAAGGTTCATTAAATCGTCCATCAGTTGCTTCGCCAGAATTAGGACGACGTTGGTGACAGAATCGTTGCTAACATATGTCGCTGCTTTGATGAGATTGACGCATGTGACAGCAGCAGCCTCAGACAACTGGCGACTAGAAGAGCTACCGTGCATTCTTAGATTACGCTTCACATTGTCGACGAATTGCTTCTTCTTCGAATACCGTGGAGAATCGGGTGATCCAGTGTCGGCGTTCACGATCTCCAACACCTTGGGCGAGAGTATTAACAACATCACCTGCAACGGCCAAACAGAGGCTGCGCGACTTTTCTTCTCGGCGACAAACGTGTCGAGAATATCGAATAACTCCTCACACGCCTTACTAATATCCCCGTTAGGCTGCCTTTGCACATCGGTAAACTCCTGCGAATACGTATCCATCCAATTCCAGATAGCTTTCTCCAAAGGATTCATAATCACGAGATACGCTGACTTCTTGCCAGTTAGTTGCCGGACTTTCTGTATAATTTCTGCAACGATAGCGCGTGAATGCGCGCGTAAGTATGTAATAAAAATTTTATATTATGCGATCGTGATTAATAATTAACTACCATTCAGTAGTCTGGTTAATCTATGGACATCGAAATTGATATACTGCATCAACTCAATGTCACTATAATCTGAATTCTCATCCCCGCTATTGGGCAATTCCTGAAGCCTGGCAGATATCCGGTTAAAGACAGCGTTGAAGAAATTCAAACTTAAAGCGAACAGTACTTTGCTCGCTAAATCCCTGATCATTTTCGTCTGTGGACTGTCGTAGGGCATGCCTGCAAAAAATTATAATTATCCCTGATGATTCAACTACTAAACATGCACTTTAATTCTCGTGTGATCAGATATGGTATATATATATATATATATATATATATATATATATATATATATATATATATATATACTAA
>NW_012130118.1:969998-991681 GCF_000143395.1 Atta cephalotes | reverse complement strand
TACGTAGTACGTAACTAACTTAAACCTAAACTAACTACGTACTTACTTACTTTACTTCGTGTTAGTTAGTATATAGTAGTATATATATATATATATATATATATATATATATATATATATATATATACATATACACATAGAAAAATATTATTCATCAATTTTACTTTCTTCGTTTTTCAAGTAATGCTTATCTTTAACAAAGAATATGTTTTGATAATAATTTTAAAATATATTAAATTTTTGAAACATTTATTATATACTTAAAATAAGAATTTATTTTCTTTTGAAAAGTATTATAAAATTAATCGAAGAAGTGACTTCATATAATAAAAATATGTTTTAATTATCTCAATAATCTTAACTGAAGTATTAAATTATCATAGAATTCAGAATATATTTTGAATAAATTTAGTGTTTGTGATGAACTTATGATATTCCCTAAAATCTTTTAAGTGGAATCTAATTCTAAAGAATGATAATTGAGTCAGTATTGAAAAAGAATGGCTCAATTGGTAATTTTTAAAAATGAAATTTACAGTTAGATTCCACTCCAAAAATTTTAAAGAGTACATTTATGAATATATAAACTTTAAAGTTAAAACAAGTAATTGTTACTTGTGTACAGTATGTATTTTTCTGTACGTATAAATCGATTCTGTAAACGTTACAAGGTCAATTTAAGTCAACAATTTTCCTTGTTTCGCTCACCTATGAACTGGCATATCTCCCGAAGCAACAATTTTACATTCATCGCCTCTTCGAATTTCGTTGTGTCCTTTGGTGTATTTGCCAAACACTTTTCCAGCGTGTCCAGAACGATAATGATGGACTCCTGCCGATCTTGCTCTTTGGATTGGAATGGCCGCTGACTGCTTGTGCTTGGTGTAAGCTCATTGACTCGCTGCAGCATCTTCGTAAGACCAGATATAACGAGAGAGAAACGGAACCGAGAGATCTCTATTAGACATCTCTTGCTCCTCTTTTCGTTCACCCGAGAATGAGGACTTTCGGGACCGGAACGACATGGCAGCTGTATTCAAAGAAGTGATCTCTTAGACAAAGATAAACTAACAAAAAATGTACAATGTAACAAAAATAATTTAAGTATGTATGTTGAGATGAGTAATGAGTATTGTTGGATGAATCCATTTTCGTCTCCCGTGGGAGATTATCAGGATGGAGGACCATGAAAGAGGCATTAAAAGTGAAACAGAAAAATCTTCGGAATAATGGTGCCGACAAATTGCCTGGACATTGGGAAACATCAATTTATATACTCGTTCGGCTCAATCGATTCCGATATTTCCCTTTTATTCGGCGTATCGGGCAGCGCGGTTGAGTTGTGCGTACAGGGAATGCAACTTTCATTCATGGATATACCCATCCCATTCATCGACTTGTATCAAACGTACGAACAGTAAGAGAATTCTTTCTTTTTTTACCGTCATTTTTGCGGGGATGGGCAGACACGAGTGCAGAATCTTGTCCTATAACTTATTTGATATACTCGGAGATTGACTGTCGAATATCGTTCTTAATATATCACGAATAAAGTGCTCTACACGAATTTATATATCGCTTGTAAATAACGGATTTCGTAATTGGAGCACACAAACACATAAAAGCATTTCCTCAATTATATTATTCTCACGCTAATCAACGAAATAGCGTTCGTGAATCATAAATGCTCGTTGCTACCATTGCTACTACTGTAGATTATTTTTAACCTTGGTTTAACTTATTTTTCATCTTTATCTCTCTATTTCTAAGAAATAAAAAAGGATAAAGAGCAAATTAAAACGAGATTCAAGTTAAACTACGTTGGTAGAAATGGACAAAAGTCACACGAGCTTACACTTCGCACCCCTTAATAGATACGTTACTGTATATACACCTTGATTGAGCTGCTCTTACGAGGTTGACTGGAGGCGGAGGGGGCGAAGGTCAAACCGCACGAGGGGAGCCGGGGGAGGAGGGGCCATCTTTGCAAGAATGCATCTTTTCATGAATGAACGAATCAAGGAGGGAAGGAACGACATCGTATTCTCGGGCACGGTGATACCCCCCCATTTTATCGATACGCGCTTAAAATATATCATCGTCTAGCACGATTATAGACGATTGTTTCTTTTTTTTTCTTGGAAAAGACAAATCATAGGTATTCGAAAAACCTGTTCAGTTCGATTCTTTTAGTCACGTCTATTGACAAACATTAGATCAACGATTATCACATGATGATTTAATAATAGGAAATCTAACATGTGGTACCTCGAAATTGTATCAGACTTAGAGAATTAAATAAGATAAATTGTAATAATACTTTGATTAATAGGTTGTTCTATATTCCGTCAATTTCTGTAAATATTTATAAAATATATATATTCTGTAAATATTATTTAATATTTGATTTATGTAAATAAATCTATCTTTTATACTTATTTAAATATAAGATTCTGATGTGCCACTCTTCATTACAATAATATTCCAAAATTTTCGATTAAATTTTATTATTTCATCTTTGTCTTTATTGTTCAAAAATTAAATATTAAATGATCGATTTTCTTATAAAATTTAATTTATATCATACCCGAAAGTCGCACGCGATACAATTTATACATGTAGAGATGTCTTGTAAATAAACATAAAGCAATAGGAATCTCAGAAAAAACCTATGAAATATTGACACAAAATACAGATAATTACAAACAATCTTCCTTATGTCTACATAACGATGCCTTGAAAATATTATAACATATAGTAATTGCCATTATATTCTAAATATTTGAGCAGTTGATGAGGATGATCTCTAATCATCTACGTCCTTGAATTATTATTTCTTATGCCGTGCTCGCTCCAAATATCGTACACATTCCTGATACCTAATTCTCAAGTTCAAATTCAGCACGTATTAGGAGACAACGTTGACCAACTCATAAAACCGACTATCAGTCGCATCCTTCGTTCTTGCAGTCGTTGTTTCAGAAAGTCCGAACATTTGTTCGAGAAAAATCATCCACTACCCCGCGTACCACCAACGAGCGATAGAGCTCGAAATTCGATACCCGGAGAACGGGGGGCGCGAGTACGGCGGCGAGTAACGACGCCGACGATACCGGTGTAATCCCAAGACGCACCCATGAAAGGCGTTGACGAGGAATCGACGAGCAAACGGGCAAGTACCGTAAATGCATCGTGGATGTGACATTAGAGGAAGGAGGAGAAGGAGGAGGAGAAGGAGGTGGTGGCCGTACACCGGAAGAGGGTGGCGAGAGCGAGACGGATCGAGAGGAAAGGAGAAGGAGAAGGAGAAGGAGAGGACGAGCACGAAACGATCAGGAAACGAAGACAAGGAGATCGACGCTTCTCGCATCGAAGCATTGCTAATCGCCCACCTGATCCTCGAAACGCGTGATCACTAAATTCGCCCATTCCCCGGGCTTTTGCGTCCCCATTTCCGTCCGAGGTTCACTGACAGGCCGTTACCACGTACCACGAATCGCTAGCTCGCTACGAGCTGCGACCTTACGTCATCATTTATGAACGTTGACTGAACGACCATCACCGCAGATCTCCGAATCGCCCCCGTTGGGAGGGGCACTTATGGTGGTAGGGCAACGAAGATGATCGAGTACAGTCGGAGGTATACGACCACCTCACCGACGCACCAATTGTGCGCTATGTGTTCAGGAATGTAGCAACAAACCGAAGGATCCGTTATATAAGAAATATATTCTTTAGATTCTATTCTTTAGAAAAGAAGTTTTGCTTCTAAAATAAAAAAGAAAGAGAAGAAAAATTGACAATTTTGATTACAATATAATTTTCAAACATCAATACAATTTTATTTTATATTACATTTTCTTCATGGCTATTTGCTTGTTTAAGCATTCACTCTTCGTTAAAGCATTCACTCTTTTTATCTTATGATTTTGTACAATTTTATTACGTTATATTAATTGTGCTGTTTCAAACGATAAAATTTTCTTATTCATTGGGGAGAATGTTACATTTAATTATATACAAGTAATCTATTGAGAAACTACAGGGGATGATAACTTCGTACATCCCTGATTCGGTCAACGCTGGTGCACGATCACCCCTCCTTGCAACCACGTCATTCATAACTGTGCAACACGGCCTTGTACCCGGAACAATTGCCCGTACGAAAATTCGATCACGTTAAGTGCGATATTGCAACGTGGATGTCCTTTCATATGCTCCATTTTGGTCAATACATTAAAAAGTCACAATCTCTATTCTATAATCTTCGCCAAATTTATATGCGTAATTACTTTTAAAAATTAACATATCATATAATTATATTGTTCATTTTTATAGATATTTATTAAGAAATAATATAATATGTTATGTAATAAAATTTGAAAAACTTAAATACAATAATTAAATATAAGATAAATAAAATAAAACATTCATCTTACTGTTTAATATCACAACAATCACTACGTAATACAATACCATATATGATTAAGATAATCATCATTCAGTAACCACATAATTTTAAAAAATTCTTTTTTCAACTTTTCTTTATCTTTGTCTATTTAATATTTTCAAAGTATCCCTCCCCCCCTCCCTCTCTCTCTCTCTGATTAACTCCACTCTTTTAACAAATGAAACTCTTTTTAAATAAAAATTAATTAAAAATTTATTAAAAAAAATTACTACTAATAAGCAAAATTACTTACAAAAATTAAATAAAAAACTTATAATTAAGATTTTAAAAATATTAATTTAAATTCTCTTTAGCGAAAGATTATATAATTCTTTTTATATTTTAAATATATGATTTTAAATAATTAATAATTTAAAATAAATGTTTTCTTTTCGATATTTTGAAACAATATTAAAATTTACCTTTATGACAAACAGCAAATTGTGTTTACAATCTTTCTTCATCTTAAGATTCAAATTACAAATTTATGCTATGTGTTATGCTCTTATTGGATATTTCGTTTCGTAATTCTTATTTAATGTAAAGAAGGAATATTAAAATTAGTTTCAGTTTAACAATATACAATTAAATAGCGTGCTAATTGTATTTTTTTTTAAATTAGTCTTTTGATAAGAGATCCTTACATATAGACATCCTTACATATAAACAATTATATTAAATCGAATATCATATATTCATAATTACTCCATTGAATATATTCGCAATATAAAAGACTAACAAATATAATTCCAATAATAATATTATTTTATAGTCTAGAAACAAATTTCCATTTTATGGTATAAAAATTTCTATCTTTTTTTGTAATCTGTAAACTTTAAAGTTAAAAAAGTTAAATAGAATTCTAAAAAATATATTCGTTGGAGATCGCTTATCTATAGTTTTATATATAATATTATACATGTGGAAGTGATATTCAATTTAATATTAATTGACGAATGATAACAGCAATATCTTTCTTGCTTTCTATGGAACACAGATATATTCGCATACGAATCACATTCTTCATAATCGATAAGTATGTATCGGGAAGCAATCATCAGTTAACGTTTCCTCTATGTTAAATAGATTCTTTATCGTTAAATATATTGTATAGTTACTAGTATCACTTTTCTTGGATAATTATCTATTCGTAAAAGGAATATTTTCTTTCAGCAAAGAAATCACAGAATCAAAAATATCCACATCTCGTTGTCGATGCTTTTTGATGGAATGAACGCTTTTTGGGTCCAAATCGGAAATTCTGATGTTGCTTAAAAAATAATATTGATCCGAAAGTTTTATAATATTTTCCACAGGCATTCTTGATGCATATTTCCTCTCTCTGTAAAAAGAAAAAATTATAATTACTGGAACATAATATATCTAATTATCTGAAATGCGTTTAATATGGTGAAAGTAATAATCACCCACATGTTGCACATTTGCCGTTGTAAATAATGATTCACGTTGTACGCGTGAATTATGAATTATATTATTCTGAATTGATTATAATTATATTAAGTCCAAAACAAATAATCATAATCGGATAAATAAAGTAGCTATTTATTTGCTGCAGTGTTGTATTGGGTGACTATTATACGGTTTCGACAATAACTATAGAAAATAATTAGAAAGCGCATTTCCTCTCAGAGCTAATGCATTAAATCAATTTTATCGCCAATTTTGTCTTTGTTATAAGATTTATACTAGTCTCGTCGCTTTAAATATTACTGCAGTGAAAATACGGATCATTGTTTCACAATACACTTACGGATGCAATTCGCGGAAGGTCATTAATATCGAACAATCTCTGGCGGCGACAAATAAAAGGTAATTTTGCAATGCTGACAAATGTTCGGCGGTAATCTGCACATTTGCCTTTCGTTCGTCATCATTACTAGTTCTTTGATTATGCAGACTCTTGTTTCCATGAAATGGTTGGTGCGAATCTAGGTTGGAACTAATTTCTATTTGCGATACAGGATCACCGTTCCTAAGTACTCTGCCAGTATTAGTAGATAAAACACATTCTGAACTAGCACTACAATTTCTATTCAAATCGTCATGTTTTTGTACAATAGTACTCTTAAGAAACGTTTGAAAGTCTATTTCTTTTATGATTTCTATTTTCTGGATTGCATTCTGGAATAGAAAAAGATAAGCATTCATGTATTCAATAAAAATTCCTTCTTTTGTATAGCTAAAAACACCTACCATAGGATTTCCGAGCGAAGCGTGAAAAACATTACGAGTTTTATTTAATTTTATCAAGTCAGAATATATCATATCATCATTTAGTAACGATGTGAAATTCGAGTAAACATTGTAAATATAATTGGTATTGACGTAGGACAATCGCTGCATATTCCATATTCGTTCTAGCACAGAGTTCTTCGGCAACTCACTGTGATCAAAATTGCACTTCTGTAAGAAAAAAAGATAGAAATTAATTAAAATGCAATGACACATTACTCTCAATAAATGATATTTTTCAATCTAAGTATCTACCTTTCCCACGAAGCGAAGGCACCGTTCGACTCTAGCAACTGCGTCTGGCGCGATACAAAATGTCGTTGGAACTTGATTCGCGAATACAAGAAAATTACGTGAAAGGGAGGTGGTAGGCAGTTTCAACTGCTCTTGAGCGATAGGCCGCGTAAGGGCGGTGCAAACCAAATTGCAGAACTCGTCGACGTGGCGAACTCGTCCGCCGCTCTCCGCATTCCGAAACCACTCGTCCAGCACATTCTCGAGATCGTTCGGCGAGGACGTTTGATTGTAGATGACGAGACCGTCTTTGAAGATTTTCAAATTGTTTTGCGGCGATTTCAGAAGCTCCTTCATGGCAGCTTTCATGCGCGGCTCCTTGCCAGAGAACAAATCAAACGGGCAATAATTGCTGGGAGAAGCAATGTCTTTCCTCCTCAACTAAAAAATTGTTTTGTTTTAGTATATGATTTTCAATATTATATTGTATACATTAATCTTACTTATATAGTATTATAATATTTCTATTGTTTATTGTTATTTGGAAAAGGAAAATTCGAAAACAGAGTTGATAAAAATCATATTTTAAACAAATAGTTCAAAATATGTTTTTAAAAAACTATAATATTTTATTTTCTTTTTTTTGCTGAACCTGTTGGAAAGTGAATGTCATTATTTATTAACCCTTAACTACAACAATGGATAATTTGGATCCAAAATAAAAATAAAAATTTAACTGTACGATATTGGACTATGTGGTCCTAAATTGTAGCTAAAAAAACCTTGAATCTTCCTTTATCAATGCCCGTAAGGCAGAAGTTCACTGGCGTTTTGTACTTCAAATAAGACTCTTTAGAACTTAGGTGTAGTTTTCATAGTAGTTGAGAATTAAGAATACCTTGGCGTACTGGTTCAAACAATACGGACATCCAGGAAACTTTTGCTCCGCCTCTCGTAAATATCCCTGCTTCGGCTTTATCTCCACGCAAAATGTTGAGCGGCTTCGGAAGACGGTTTGATCAAGTTCCAATTGCAAGTCCAAAAGCGTATAATCAGGAAACTTCGTGGCGTACGTGTCCGTGATTTCCTTATATCGGCGTACCTCTGCAACAAATGTAAGATTGAACATGACAAATATAAAATGTGTGCTATTTTCTTCGCTTATTTTCAACGCAATTTAATTTTGCCGACTGCTAAACTCATCGTTTTAATAATAACGACGAGATACACTGTGTATACATATAAATGTGATCGTAAAATAACAATTGTTCTAAAATAGAATTTCTTCACCGGAATTGCTCCGAAGGATGGTACGAACGACAACGCGTAGGCGCGAAACATTTGCGATTCACGTGATTCTAAGATAGAAGAAAGTCACGCGAGCCACCGTGAATGTCGAGAGTAGCGAAATAGTAGACCAAATCATAAATATAATAATACAGCGAATGCATAGATAAAACACGTTAATAAAACGTGGTACTACTTGTTCGTGAGAATGAATTTAAAGATCTTAAAATTGCAACAAGTGCTTTGCGAATTGGTGATTGACGGCGACTAGCACGGAGATACGACTTTCTCGTCAATTAAAAGATATCCAAATGTCGTAAAAAGTGAGGAATTCAACTATCGACCAGCTTCTCTCCCACATACCGTTATTGATTTAAACTTAACTTTCATAGATTAGCATTACAACAATAGCAATGAAAGAAATTGTTAAGTCGATAGTATTTCAAAACTATTGTACGTAGGTGTGAATTTTCAGTTTGGTAGTAATTCTGTTAAAATCAGGGAAATATCAAAAAGATTAAAAACAATGAGGAAAATCAAGGAAAAATCAGAACATTTTATACAATTTTTTGTATTATTTTGTATTTTTTAAAATTAATATTCTTGGTTTGAAAAAAGTTTAATACATCTACCGTACGTACATCACATCTATATAGTTTTAAAATATTATCAACTTAACAATTATCTAAATGCAAGTAATATCAGTAACATTAATAGTAATTTACATTGCTATATGTAAATTGCTCTCTCAACAAAATATTTGTTTCCAAAATCAGAACGAAAATACAAAAAATTTTTAAAATATGATTTGAAAGCTAGGGAAAAAAAATCACGAAATTTAGTCTGGAAATCAGAGAAAAGTTATAGAATTTTAAGACGAAGAATTTGTGCCAACCCTGAAAGAATAATGCCGACCATGAATCACGTTATAAATGTTCTATGCAACGTGTTCCAAGAAACTACGGAGAAACTGTCATTGGCACTTAATATCAGAGAAAAAATACTCGATAGGTGTTGAGACTCGAGATAAGACGCGCCTAAACAACGCCGTAATCGCTCACCAACGATTGCGAGACGATCGTTTATCGAGGAGGGAGGAGGGGGAGGAGGATGGGGGGGGGAGCATAAATTAACGAGCGGGCGGTTGAACTTTCCCGCCGCGCATTTCAGCGCATTTGCCTCCGTCGAACACAGGCGGTAAGATATCACCACAATTAAACGCGTCAAACAGAAGTTGCCTCGTTATCTCGCTATCCGTCGTTGGAACACTCGGGTATCCCAAATTGGATGTACTCCATTAGTCACTCGTGTCTCTCAGAATCATTAACGGCCGAATACAAACTGTGCAGTTATATGAGAAAGCGTCATACCCGTAAGAAAAGTACATTGCGCGATCACGGCATTGCACGACTTGCATTTCAGCTGCCTTTAATGATAATTAATGCTGATTTGCAACACTCGACGTTGGTCGCTCGGTACGAAATAAAAGACGAAGAGAAAGGAATAAATTGAGAAAAATCACATTAGAAAATTAAATTCTTTTTCTACCAATGCAACGTTTAAAGTCAATATTAAATATACTACGTTATTAAGCATTCTACGCTCTTAATCACCAGACACTTTTTACTTGTCAGTGATTATTTGCTTACTTTTTTGCCTATCGAGAGTTATAACAAAGCTATTTTGCCGTCAAGTTGACTTGATGGCACAAATTTCTCTTTGCGTGATGAACGTCAGCGAAATGAGAGGTCCGTGTCAAAGGATAATGATGTATGGTAATTTCGTTAAATGCCGAGCACGCGTGACTTCAAATTTCGTGTAGCGTGCACAAAGCTGCAGTTCGATCGTTTCTTTCCTTTTTCTCGTCTCAATGGAGGGAAAGTTGCCATATACAACTAATACGAGCGAGTATAATTTCTTCGGAGCTATCTCTTCTGCCCCGAATTTGTGTCGAGTAATTTCATGGCCTTTTCGTTATCTACTTAGAGATAATCAAAATCGCACATCTTCGCAACCAATTTGTGCATGACGCATTGTCTTGTATGTCAAATTACGTCTATTATGTGAATTGTATCTTTTTAAGATGCAATTTACGCGCGTATTAAAGAGGTCAATTACTCCGACCAGTCATTTTCGTTCAACTTCATACTACGTCTGTTTCAATCTATATTAGTATTGTTGACCGTATCGGGTGAGGACGGATTACAACATACTATATCAACGCTCGACGCGGAAATATATCAGAAATATTCTCACGCCAAAGATAACATTATATATTTCTATGCGGCGTCATTAATGCGTCATTAAATATAATTTTTTTTCCATTGTAGAAGGCAAACTAGTCGGTAGTACATTCAGAAATGAAACAATTATGAATCTTAATACAGTGCTTTGTTATGCAACTTGAAATGAGAAAAGAGAAAGAGAGAGGAGAAAAAGAAAAAAGCAAAGCAAAGTGGAGATGTGTATTTTAAAAATGTAATTTTGTTTCAACTATTTTTTTTAATAATATTGATTTTCTAGAAATTGCAATGTAAATACAATAATATTAGTATAGAAAGTTTAAATAAGCGAGCAATTAATTAAGTCAAAGATTAAAACTAGTTTATTAAACTAATTATTCACTAATATATATATATATATATATATATATATACAATGAAACATTTCGACTATATCTATTAAATCGACTAATTGTAAGACTTCTTCAACCAAATTATAATAGAAAATAAATTAAGAGTTTGGAAACGAATTGACTATATAAAATTCTTATATTCTATAATGATTAAAATTTTTATAATGATTAAAATGTTGTACATTTTTTTACTATTTTATAAGAAAATATACACAAGATATTAATTATGTAAGTTAAACTTACAAAATTGCTCTTTCCGTGTAGAATAATATTACCGCGCAAAAAACTCTTATTAATTCTTCATTTAAATCTGACTTTAAATTAGATATGCGAGATATTATGCTCTATCATACAGTGCATAAGGAGATTTCCATCATGACAGTGACGGCGATAAGAGTAGCGGTACCGCGCGTAGGTTTACACAGTCTCCGTTTACACATTCCTCGCTTCAATCTTTGAAAATAAACGTCCGACACGGCGGTCCAGTTGCAAAAATATTCCGCGTGACGTGGGTCGATCTCCGAAAATAGATGATACTGAAGATTACTTCAGAAAGCGGGTGAGATTGAAGAAAAAAAAAGGAGAATGTCACGAGAGCAGCAAATGCAGCTTGCATTAAAAATTATCATAAAGTTGCGTATTAAAGAAAGGTAAGTATGAGTTATTTAGCTAAGTGCTGTTCAAAGAAAAGAAATGCGCAGGACATAAACGACCCAATCATATGTATTAAGGATTAATATAAAAAAATTACGAGTGATCACAATTGTATTTTTTGAAATGATGTTGCCTCGAACTTGAAAGTCTTGCGATTTGATATTTTAATGCAACGCTCTGTTTTTATTATTCGCATAAAAATCTAAAAATGTTAAAATATATGTGAGAATCACTTAATAATTTTTGTATACTTGTAAAAGTGATGAAAATAAATCCATAACATAATAAACTCATCGTGCACTAAGAATTAATTATGTTACAGGAAAAGAAAAGGATACGTTGCAAATAGAAACCTAGAGATCCTTAAGTAAAAGATTGATAAATATTATACGTTTAGTCTGTCATATTTTTCAGGATCTACTTAAGATAGAATGAGATATTCAAGTATCTTGTTCTATCTTATGCATATCTCATTCTATCTTAAGCAGGTCGTGAAAAATATGACGGACCAATCAGAAATTGTCTAATCTCTTACTGGAGAGTCTCTAATTTAACAATGTATCCCTACAAGTTAAAATAACATTTACAATGTGATTTTTATGCACTGAAAAAAAATATAGTCAATTTTAATAAATATTTAGAATACTGATAAAATATTTAAAAATATTTAGAATATTTTGAATATTGTCAACTAAATATTTATTAAATAAGTTATAAATAATATTTATTAAATAAAGATATATTTATTTGACACAAGTAATATTAATTTGATTTAACAATCTTTTGTTTTATTGAACAAATATTTATTTACTGTAAATAAATGTTTAGTTGGCAGTATGGAACTAAATATTTATTAAAATTGATTATATTTTTTTCTCAGTGTGACGGTATCTCTTTCCTCAAAAATTTTGTTTACACTGTTCGTATATGTATATTGCAAATGGCAAGATAAGAAAGCGGCTTTCTTCGACAAGTCGTTAATTAGAAAGACTTTAATGAAAGCGCGGGGAGTGTCACGATGACGAGTGCACGCGTGATTCGGTTTTCGCACGGACGATGTACGTCGACCCGACGCGGCGTGTAATTAGAGAAATGACTGCGCTGACGATGAAATTGACGATGAAATTGCCGGTATTATTGGCGCGCAACTGATTACCATCGATATTTTTGCCGTTTCTGCGTTCGATAATGGCACGCACGAGAGCGTGTTTCGATGCGACACACGTTTACAACGGGAAATCGATATCGCCGTATCGTGCGAGTACGCAACATCGTCAGAGATAACAGCGCGATTTCAGGCCGCGAATCACGCGGCGTTTGCGGATAAAAGTATCAACGGTCGCACGAATTTCACAATGTACGCTAAGGCGTTCATGATAACCCCCGGCGAATAACAGATATCGAGAGCTTTTACGTTACACTAGTTTACAAAAAAAATATATTTTTATTATTTTGAACCGACAAGATGATACTTCTTATCAATTTTTGGACAAGTTAAATTTTATTAGGATGCAATGTTGGGCTTCTTAAATAATTTCAATACTCAAAAAGAGATTTTTTTGCGATATTTGATACTTTTTTTGTATAAAACAAAGTTAATGTTATCTTGAAATTCTGATTAAGAAAACGAATGTATTATTAATTTCCTATAAAATGCATTTTTTATTTTAAAATATTTTTCTCTTTGCCATGTTATAAAGAGATTTAAATACAGTTTTTCTAAGATAGCAAATTTTCCGCATATGATGATAAAATGCTTACTTATAATTTCTAGTTTGTGATTATCGATACAGAGTGTAATTTATCGTTAAAGCTTTCATTAAAAGTATACGTATGTATACACACAAAGTCTCATTTTAAGTATCCAAAAAATATGTTCAAAAAGAAATGTTTGAAAAAAAAGTTGTGTGGTCTACGTACATAAATTAATAGCCCAAACTATTATAGAAATTGCATATGACTTCATCGTCATAGGCGGAAAATTTGCTATCTTTGTATTTAATCTTTCATAACACGATTAGAAAGTAAGATACTGAAATTATAAATCTAAAAAACATCTAGTCCGGGTCAAATAATTTTTTGGGGGGTGAACCAATGTTATCAGAAGAATGTTCGATTTGTATAACAAGCCGATAAGGTTTTTGTATTTTTGTCAGGGGAGCAACAATACATTTACAATCGATTTTTTGATAATCGTGAACATCTGCGTGTTACAGATATTTACAGCTGAATTATTTATACTCAGAATATTTACATTTCGCGTCGTACATATGAATATGATACGAAATGGAAATTGTGAGGAATATTGAATTTATATTCGGAGCGGTAAGAAAAAAATTAGATACGAGTTGTAGTTTAAAATTGTTATATCACTAAACATCATTTGCCTTTTAAAGACACCTTTTCCCCTCATACAAATTATACGTTATGCGCCAGCAAGCGCGGTAATTAGCCGCATTTTCTTAACGATATTTCTCGAAATAGCACAGAACATTGCAGCGGAATAATGATTCTTGCACGGTGGTTTCTCGTGAAATATATTTTCTAGTGATCGGGCATGTCACCTGACGCTGTGATGTCGTTTGCCCTCGCATGATTCCTTTTACAATCACCAACCGACGAAGCAACGAACGATGGCGGAGGAAGGTGACGGTGGCTTCTATTTCTAATCGCTGCCGGAGAAAGTGCCAACGTGTCAGAATATCGACGAACCACGGAAAGAAAAGCGGAAGAACACGGCCGACCACTTGTTGCATCTGTAGCCGCGGGAGACCAAACTGAATAGACTTTTCGCCGGTAAACTGGATAAATATAAATTTATCCGGATAAGTGCAAGCGCGGTAGTGGAAACATAAAAGAAACGTGCGTTCTGTAAACTCAATTACAGAATTTAGTAGTAACAATTTATCTTGTCTCGATGAGAACGTGTATTTTTAACAAGAGCATAACACAAGCACTATTAAATTTGTGGCAAATTAGATCCAATTTGAATTATTTTTAATCATTTATTTCTACATAAATCGTCGCTGCTCCTATTCAATAAATCGTTAATTTAACTTAAACAATAATGTCGAATTATAATTTAATTCAAAAAGAAAATATATTAAATATAGTTGTTATTTATTAAGTATACATTAATATGGACATTGTTTACTTTAAAAATAATTATAGAAATGAACATTTCGACACATGCACTGAAAAAATTTAATTTCTTTGAATAGTGTTGAGTAAATATTTATAGTAAATAAAGAAAATGGTAGTTAAATCAAATAATTTTGTTTGTATCAAATAAATATGTTTACATTTAGTAAAATATTGTATTATACTTAGAAAACTACTATTCAAACAAATATTTATTAAAATTTATTGTAGTATTTTTTTCAGTTGCGTTTTTTATATTTAACAGTGTAAATTACGTAGGAAAGCATGTAGAAGATCCTGTTTTTTATGTAAAACAATTTTTTAAAAATTACATAAATGTAAAAACGCGAAAAACAAAGAATAAAAGAAGAAATAAGCGATAAAGGTAAATCAAAGAAAAAATAAATAAATAAAAAGTAAAAACACATAAAACTAAAAGTAATCATAAAAGTGTATGTGGAGGAAAAGAAATATATGGCATTATTAATGAAATAAAAATGCGTAACACAGAAACGGAAATTACATAAAAGAAAATAAAGACACGGTGACCGAGTATATAAGCTCTCGCTGCTCAGTATTTAGTAAGTATAATAAAGTTATGGTAAACTTATGGTAAACCGTTCTGTCACGCATACACCGCACGCCAATGAGAAGCGCATGCGAGAACCGTTATATTTATGAGATTAAAAGGGTGACATGATCACGCAACTGCAAAGTAGAGAGTGCGAAATTTTCTCGACTTTTCTCGTAACAGCGCCAAGTCGTCTCAAAAACGTCACGACCAGGATTAATTAATTTTCATATCATTAATTACATATATACATACACGTATAAGATGGAATTAATTCGCACGTGTTTACGAATGTGGTGGATCGCGACGCGACACGGGGCATTCCGAGATTAGTATCTCTTCCCAACAGCTTCCCCTGGATGCAGCCGCGCGTAGATCCTGCTCACCTACTTTATCGAGGGTTTTCTTGCGGGACCTTACTTCATAAAGTCTGTCCAACAGATTTCCGATGGAAAACACCCGGCGCGGCGCTCCCTGCGACGGTCGGCGCTGGGCGTCTATGCGTAAACAATGACAATCCACGCCCACGTGTAGACACATGCAAACGAGTATCGAACCATCAAACGCTTGTGCAATAATTCCATATTCGTTTTATGTACAAACGCGCGCGTGCGGAGTGCTATCGTTTCACTCGAAAAATACAAAACATGAATGAATCGAACACTTTATTCTCTATTTTTCCTTCTCCGTTATAGCCATTCTGTTTAGTCAATATCCCCGTTATTTTGTTATACACGTTAGTCCCGAAAAGTGACGTACTACAATGAGATTTTAGAAATGTAAAATTTTAACTTTAAGCCTTAAGTAAGAAATTAACCAATTATAATCAATTTTTCTCTTCACATTCGACTGTAATTAACCAATATTTTAAGGTTTAAAGCTTATTTAACTACATCTCTTATCGTATTTCGAGACTTACACTAAAAATGAACGTTAAAACGAACGTTTTAACATTTTAAGGAGAGGTTAATATTTTAAAGTTAGTCTCATAAAGATAGCTCTCTCGGGTGATCGACAAATCCCGATAAGGCGCAGAGTGACGACTGCATGCCCGAAGCGATTTCGCACTGAAAGACAAAAGGGAAGTTAGTTCTACCGAACGAAATTATCGCACGTTGCATACAATGGGCGGATCTTCTCGCCGATAGCGGATGATAAACGTGGTTGCATTATTCAAAAATAAATCCCCGCGCGCGATCGTGTAGCCGCGATCTTGCACTTTCATTGTGTGCGCGTGTAATAAATGTTCCCGTACAAAACGCATCCTTCTAGGCTGAAGATTGGGGGGCTGAGGGCGTTGGAAAATCTTTGCAAGATAGAGATGGTAATTTCCTCCTCATCGAGCGAGTACGTGGGCGTTACTTCTACCGTGTCTTCGAATCAATTAACTTATAGTTATTTTATTATTGGCGCCAGAACGCAAGTCCCTGGAATCTCTCGCTGTTTTTAAAGTACGTAGCACCGCTGTCAAAACAATCGCGAAATGTTGTACACGTGCTTCGATGATCTGTTTTTGACCTTTCTCGCAAGAAAGAAAGCTGTGACGCGGGATGTATGCATATATTACCAGTCCTCGGTGTATAGTCGTAAACAGAAAATATATCATCTCGTTTTATCTTTTCGTGACGGGACCTCCAACGCGCTAAATATGAAAGAAAAATCAAGTGTGACATTTTATTCTGCTCTAAAAATATCATTTAAGAGCTTGTAAATCGAAGAGGAGTTGCATATGCATATTCATATACTATAATTCATTCGAAGAATCATATTGTCGCGATACGTAATAAACATTGTAGCGAGGAATCTATTTATCGTAATTCAAAGAAATACGAGTGATTACCAATTAGCTGTATGAAAATAATTTCCATTAATTTCCGTAAAATAAGTAAATGTAAAAAAATTTTTTAAATTAAAAGAGACGTATGAAGGGATTAACAGTTATCATACGGCTTAATCTGTCACGATTGCAAGACGATCAGAAACTCTCTACCTACACATATTTATTTTAACGGTGCTTCTTCCATTTAATTACTGTAATAACTGCTTCTCTACAACATAATCAGCATTCTTCTGACGTTATCTGTCGTACGCTTTGGCTTTGGCTTTAATTCATCAACAAACTTTTACATCTTGTTAAATAATTATCGCGGATTTTCCGAAGATTGAGAACATTATCGAAGACAACATTATCGAAGATATTGAGATGAGACTCGTATAGATCTCGTTACTACATCCCTTCCTCGTAGTTTCTTCCTGTAACAGTTTCTTCTCTAATGCCTGTTTCTGTCAATGTAGTTTAATTTTAGTCTTTGTTCAACTAAAACTCTTCAGTCTTTTCTATAGTTTTAAAAATTATTGGATTGGCAAGAGAGTAATTGCGTTTTTTTAAAAGGCATCTATCAATAAAAACCGCAATTACTTTCTTATCAATATATAAATACATCTTGATAGAGTAAAGTTTCAGCTTTAAGAATCTCTTTTTTAAATTGCGATACGGCAATTTTTAACGCATTTTATGAACAATTAAAGTCAAAGTGATCCTTTTATTTAATCTGCGATAACTCAATAATCAAAAATCGTAGGAATATTAAAAAAAAAAACGATTTTGTAGGGAAAGTATCAAGCTTTCACGATAGGTAATTGAAAATTTTCTTAAATTTGTTTTAGGCACGTTACAAACCCACAAAGTGAGGAGAAAATTTTCCGCTCGTAGTTTTTGGTATGTAAAAATTACCAAACTCATATCAACTTAAAAAATGTGATAAGCTTTTAAAAGTAGAGATTTCACGTTTAAAACCCTTTTTTAAATTTAAATTTCATTCATTATTGACAAAGATATTATACAATTTTCAACTAAAAAAACGCAATTACTTCCTTGCCAACCCAATACAAAATCCAACCCAGGTCTATTCAAACTTCAAATCCACTGCAGTCGAAAACGCTAAAGTCTCCTCGAGCAACGTCAGCAGGATGGAGACATATTTTTACAGACATTCTATACTCAATTACGTGCAACGACTATACACGTTGAGAAAGGAAGTCATTCACGTTTCTCGTTAGAACTTTTATTTATAGTGTTTATACACGCATACACATATTCATTTTGAATCCTTCGTCGAGATCAGTGATCTTTCGGTCAAATTCACGGTGTGTTATTGAGACCGATATTTAAACATCTTTACGTGCATCTTTTGACTTTTTCGAAGATGCAATATCTCGGGGGTCGTGGCCTTTTCGTAGGAGTGACTGATGATACTTCTCGCTTGGAAACGTGCGAACATCGCGGCTCGCGGCCAATGTGGCACGACGAGCGAAAGATGTGTTGGCAACGCCGAGATCTTTTTCATAAACTTATAGCTACATATACATGTGAAATTCCGCGTTAAATTAAGAAACGTGATTCAAATGGCAAGAGATTATGCGAGACACGTGTGTCTCAGGGACATAAAGAGGGATTTAAAAACGGATAATAGCGAAAAACGATAAAGCAACGACGCGGCGCCTTCGGCAACCGCTTGTTTTAGCGTCTTCTCGAGGACGCTTCTCATCATACGACGTGCGCTCTCATCTTTTCGAGAGCGCACAGCTGCAGACGGAGAGTGTGGGTCGCAGACAGCCCGCAGGAGCCGCGTGTCGTAAATTTAGTCCGCCAAGGCGGACGCGGTTCACTTTATTTCCCAGCATGAACGAAAAGCGCCAGTCGCCGTCGCGCCATGTCATGCCGGTCGGAGCCCGCAACATTTGCCTGAATTGTAAGTCAATTGTAAGTGAGTTTACTATCGATCGACGGCGCCGGTATCGCGGCGCTCGGCTCGGTGGGAAAGCCGTTGCTTCTCGAGAACTCGCTTAATTAATTCTCGAGAAATGGAATGAATTGCGCTGATCGCTTCGTTCCGATACGATGGTAAAAGTTATTAAATCACAAAAATTCGTGGGCAAATATATAGCTGTGAATATAAACGCAGAAAGGATGACACATTTTACCGTAGATCACTTTTAAAAAGGAAGAAACCGTTTTCTGTATACTACATTGAAAAAATAATAAATTTTAATAAATATTTATTTAAATAGTTCTAAGTAAATATTTACTATGAAATATTTACTATTAAATGTATATATATATATATATATATATATATATATATACACACACACATACAGAGTGTATCTAAAATAGTGCTCACTAATCATGCAATGCTATTATTAATAAAAAATTAAATTGAAAGGTCCTCTATTATTTTGAAATTTTCACAATAGTTAACGAGATATGAATTTCTAAAAATTTGCTAGATAAAATCGATGTATAAAACAATTTAAAAATATCTTTCAATATTGTTTGTAAAATATTTTAAAGATGTTTCTTAAAGAACAAAGATATCTTAAAATTGTCTTATATATCGATTTTATCTAGCTATCTATATATTGATTTTAGACATTTTACTCATTAGATGACTAAAAAAAATATTACGAAAATTGCAAAATGTTAGAGGATTTTTCGATTCAGTTTTTTATTAGGAGCACTGTATGATTAGTGGGCGTTATTTCAGATACACCCTGTATATATATATTTTTTTTTATTTATTTGATACCATTGACCATTAAATTGATTCAACTATTTTTTTAGTAAAATACTTGATACTATGCAAAGAAAATATGTATTAGAATTTAGTATATTTTTTTCAATGTGAGTCTTCTCAATTGCTTCGCAACGCAGCGAGACTTCAAGAGAAGTTCCATCGGATAGAAAGCTGTTACTGTCCGGATAAAATGTCAATATAATTATCGTCGTTGTGACTATTAATGTCGAGAGCGATGTCTAATTTAAATGTATAACAGACTACGTCGCACGAGCGTGCGATAGAACTTTTACATCGCCTGTAAAACGTTATTAAAATCTCGGGATTTTAAATACGAATAGAGAGACGTATGTCAATCAAACATTGTATTATCTTATCATAAACATAAAAATATATATCGAAAAAAAGAAATCCTCGACAATCGTTGTAACACGATCATCGTAACATCGCGAATAATATATATTTTTGCTGTGCTCTGAATGACGTGGATTCTGCAACAACGAGAATAACCGTATTAAATACGCTTATTTGCAAAAGTAACTAAATGTGCAAATTAAAAAGTTGATAAAAATCGTCAAGCTTATCATGATGATTTATTCATTAGCATTCAATATTGATCAAGCATTCAATATTGATTTGAAGAGTCGAGGTGAACATTCATTTCTAGCTCTTTTTATAGACATGTATATCTGTATATCTGTAATGTCTGTAATATCCGTAAATTCGATACGATCAATTGCATGGCATAAAAAAAAGAATGAGAGTAAGGTGCAATCGGATGACCTCTTGTTCACAATATTGCAGGGAAATTTCAGCTTCAAGTTTCTCGCGTGCACAAGAAACTCGGTGTATCCCGGGAGGCTTCAGTTGCGGAAAGATTGTTATTTGGCCGAAGCGATCGAAAAATAAAGTGGCAGGTGTACATCGACGAAGAACACTCAGTGACTTAATAAAAAGATGAGAAGATGGCACGAAACTAGTTACGATCTGGCAGCACCTGCTTGTGTTTATTTCCCAAGAAAGAACAGCACGATTGCGAATAAATATTGAAAACATTACATTTTGCCGGAGAAAGTAATGTACAGGATGTCCGATAATTGGATACGTGCAGAATAATAATAAAACAAGACGCATAAAATCGAAGGTAACGACTAATTACAACAACGAATCACGAAACGATTTAATTTTCGCAGCCAATATTTCGTGGGAATCCCTGCAATCCCTATTCTATGCAAAAACGGAGGAGCGATAAAGAACGATGCGATATATCTGACGTGTGGGAAAACAATTTACCTGGTCGGAGAGGGCGAATGGCATCCGACAATTTGGCTATGTCGGCCGCATCGTAACGAACAATTTCGGGGATCTGCACGTAAGAGCCCAAAAAACAGGAAACCACGTTCCTGGTGTACCCCACCTCTCGTTGCACGCGCGTTCTGCCGCCATCCGGTGAAACCTCGCCTGGTAATGACTTCCGGAATCGTATTACCGTGCGCTCCTGAAAGACGAAAAAATAAACCCAATAAAGCCAGACAACCGCATATTTCGGAATGCTTTATACAAACTCTTTTAACAAACGTCGAATGGTAATGTCAATTCTAAATATACGCGTATAATATTGAATTTTTATATTTAATTCCGATACGCTGTGAACACAGCTAATAATAAGTGCGAAATTACAATTCCATTTACGTGTATAGAGTCATACGTGGAGGGAAAATCGCGTGAGCGTATAAAAAGAATTCAAGGTGGACGCACAACTTTTGCAGCTATTTTTCCTTCTGCCGATCGGCGGTCTCGGTCTGCCTGACAATCTGAACAAACGATCCTGAATTTTCTATGTAAGTATATATATATATATATATATATATATATAGTAGT
>NW_012130118.1:965069-969978 GCF_000143395.1 Atta cephalotes | reverse complement strand
TATATATATATATATATATATATATATATATATATAAGGTGGCTTGCGTTATCACGAACAGATCAATTACCTGGAAAACCTTCCAACCTGGCGACAGCGCAACCGAGTTGTAGGCGAGTATGTAGGTCGACTTTATGAAAAATTCTCGGGTTAAAGATAACGGCCGAGCTACTCTCGACCGCTATTTCCAAGCACGCTCAACTTCGTCATTGCAGCCTTTATGAACACTCAATCGATGAACGAAGTCGAGGGATACTTCAAAAATTCATTCGCTCGGATTTTCTAATTTTTACTTGATAACAAGTATTAATTCTCCATAGTCCAACGTTTTTTTTATTGCTTATATGCCTCGTCCAACTGGGTCACTGGTAGCTAATTGTGTTTTTCAAAGGATTTTTATGCTCTAAAAAGATTCGAAAAAATTCTGGTCTCTTTCAACATTCGAGAATACGATTTTATAGTACAATGATATGACGTGAAACATTTTCTACTTTTTTTGTCCGTGTCTGAATCTGAGGCAGAATAATTAAAAATTGAAAATTCGCCTAGATCTTTAAAATCTCTCTCTTTTAAATCATTAAGACGATAGCTTGATATTTCGATTATGAATAATCGTTTCTTTTTTAAACTTGACTCGTTCTGTTTTCCATTATATATTTTCTCACATTCTAAAGTTGAGAAAAATACCGACAGTTCTAGGACATCATTCTTTAAACGATCCGAAACCTCTTAGATAGAACGCGCAAAGCAATTAACCTTCCGTCTGCAACAATATTTTTACTCCCTCAGCCAAATTTTTTTATCGTTTCTTAATGGGCAAAGATACCCCAAAAAGTAATAAAAAATCAATATTGAAATATCGTAGCAAAATCAGAAGTTTTATAAAGTATAGATATTTGAAATTACTTGTAGAATTATACGTGAAAATAATTAGTTTTTCTTTAATAGCAATAGAAAGTCAAAAAATATAGAATGATAGCTTTAACTTACTCTCGTAAAATGTTTTTTTATTTGAAAATTTCAAAATTTATAATCTCTTTTGCCTGAATATAGATGAAAAAAAAAAATAAAAAAATTATGAGCATTGAAGGTGCAATATAATTATAAAGTTTAAACAGTAAACAAATAGACTCGTTTTCACAATATACAGTAACCTAAAGATTAATGGTTACCATTAAATTCATGAATAAATTTCATTGATGAATCTCTTGGTAATTTTTAGGTAACCACATATTATGAAAAGAGACCTTAGTCTCTCATAATATATATTGATTTTTGCTATCCCATGCTCCAAAAGATTCCATATCTTTTTTGAAAAAGAATGAAACTATTGCATTTTATAGGATATCCACTTTAAAACTGTACATTTCTCTGCAATTTTTATTATTAATAAAAATTCTTTATTAATTACAAGCTATGTCATTTTGAACGCATTTAAATAAGAATTAGATAAGATATCAAGAGATGTTTTTTTCAAGTTGTATTCGAGGAAGATATATTATTCAAGATGATTTCGAAGAAAATATATTTTAATTAAAAAAAATTGACCTTAGATGAGAGCATCAAGATAAAATAAAGTTTAACTTCATTTTTAAATTATTAAAGCTTATGAACTTATTTAATAATTTATTATTATTAAAGCTTAAATTATTAAAGCTAAATTAACTAGCAAAAATTAATAATTGGAAATACAACTGGAGCATAGAAAAATCATTTCTGACTATAAAAAGTATATTACAAAAATCAATTTTGCAACAAATTGTCATAAACAAATTATTATAACAAATTGTTATAAACAAAATTTTGAGCAAAAAATTTCCAGATGGAAGATTAATAATGTAATAAATATATCACTGATATTTTATATATTACGTTACAAGGCCTTGTCTGAATGCATCAATCTTTTATTTCAATTAAGTAGAAATGAGATAGATAAGAATAAAAAAGTATTCTATTTCTATTTTCGGCCGAATCTTGTTGTTTAATAATTCACATATGTAGATTTACAAATACATTATTCAATTGTATAAATTGCGCACCGATTCGGATTTGTCAGACTTGAAATGAAAACAATAAACTGAAACCAAAAATAACAAATCACAAATTACATTGATCGTCAATTTAATAATGATGCTAATAAGCATCTTGAAACACTGCAAAAAAAACTTTTTTACGAGAAAGTGGCGTCGAATCTCATTTGAAATTTCGAAAGGCAGTCATTACTAGCAACAATTTCGCATGGTTTGGACAAACAAGTGAATGTAACCGTTACTTAATAAGCGTAGCTGCATTATGTGCTGTGATTTTCGGCAAGGCGGTCGACACGTTTGATTACAGCAAATATCACAAACCATATCGAATTGATAGTTTTACATGGAAAAACGAGTGATGACTAAGCATCGATTCGGCACCTTGCGCTCGTTTTTATGATTTTGATTTATGATCACATCTTGACTGCGATTTTAGATGAGTATCGAACCGAAATAGATGAAAATCCAATTTAGTCGCTTTCTTGAACAAATTAATCGCTTTGAACGATTCAACGTTGAAAATGATTGTCCATCGGTTGAAGTCAGATCATCAATATTTCGTTTGGTGGCTCGCTCGATTTTCGCAGCAGAATCTAATCAATTCAAAGTATCGCAATAAATGGCGACGACATTAATTACCTGAGTGGGTGCGCCAGTCTTCTATGTAGGAAACTGACCATGCTATTAACTGGCCGATGTTTTGTCATGCAAAAAGACAGGAGATGAATGCCCGATCGGCCGTCGGCCCAATAATGATGTACAGTGAATGCTCGAGGCAGTTACTACGCGTTCCACTTTGCTGACCGTTCGCCGCAATATTCGCGCAAACTATTGACGATTCGATTACAGTCGCGAGACTTTCCAGAGATGAGCAACGTCAATTATTATAAAAAAAGAAAAAGAAACAACGATGCTTATATGTATATAACATGACATAATTTATTTAAACCCTTATTATTTCGCAAACTATTACTTAAAATAAAAATTTATAAATAACTTCTTTACTTAATTTTTTAGAAATTGTGTGTGTGTGTGTGTGTGTGTGTGTGTGTTTGTGTGTAAAGCCTTAAGAAAATAAAAATCATCCATTGCTCCCGTCAGATTTATATCTCGAGGTTTACATAAACATATTCATATACATATGTATTTGAATTTCAATTTTTATAACAGCATGATAGTTGTCAGAAGATACTATGTTATTTTATAGAACGACATGATGCAATGTAAAGATAAATACAAGCTGTAAAAATGATTATATCTCTTTCATAAATTTTTTATTAAAAATAAAAAAGAAATTTTTAGAGGAAATAACGGAGTATCGGAAAATCAAGAATTCAGGGAATGTTCACAATTATCGGGCTATCTTTTATTTCAGTTTTTATTTCGAGTTTCAATTTGTCGTTTAATAATATTTAGTAAGTAACAGTCATCGAAGCGAGAAAATATGAGGGAAACACGAACGCTTTATGTCCATAAAAATCATAAATAATATACGTATTTAATTAACTTCAGTTGATGAAAGAGTTTATTAATCTTATAGGCAACGCCATTAATGTGTAACTACCAGGAAAGCGTGTTAAACAGAGCAACGCCTAAGCTTTTTAACATGCACACATAATACTATATATTATATGCGGCATTGTTTTAGAACGACATTCGCCGTCATGATACAACGACATTCACACGCGTTCAACGTTTCCCGGATTCGTGTGTGGGTGTGAAAATAGTAAAATATACAATAAAATTTGGAACGTTCAATTTCTCGCGCTTCTCAGCAAATCTTTCAAGAGTATGCGACCCGGCGTGAACCATTAATCGATATATAGGCTAAGCCGGCTGACGTGGCTGCAAGTTTTTCATGCGTCACGTCTATTAATGCGGCTGTATATACCTGCCTGCGTGCGTCGCTTTTTTTGCCGACAAAAGTATCTCCACGCGAAGGATTTAAATATACACGATTACGATGTGCCTATAAAAATAATGGATAAATCAATACAGTTAATACAGTTATATTTGAATTAAAATTCTCATTCAATAAAATTATATAAAATAAAATTATGAGATTAATAGTTAAAATTTAATTCGTTTTATAATGTCATTATTAAATACTATTAATGTTGACCGCGTGAAAATATCAAGAAGTGACAACAAATTTAAATGCAATATTAATTCGTGCAGTTTCAGACTTTTGACAATAATTGACAATTTATCTTTATAATGAATTCACGACGCACGCGCTATAAAAAAATTGAATGACAAACGATCCGTAACGCGAATTAAATTAATTACCTACAGAACAACATCTCGACCGGGACGAAGCACAAAATGCTAATCGCTTCTACAGTTGCGTAAGCGAAATTAAACAGGAGATCAAAAGGCGCGTTTCGACCTCGTTAAAATGCTCGATATGATGATCGTTTACATTAAATCGCCTATAATATTTCTACGCGAATAGTTTTTTAATAGTTAATCTGCGTACGAGTGACCCCAAGAATAACATCCATTCTTTTACGCAACGCAATGTGTCCAAGTCGAATAGCTGCGTGTAAGTCCGATAACACGCTGTACTATCGGGTCAAGCCAGTAAACAGTGTATCGTATTCGATACGTTCTCAATGCGCGGCTTTCAGCGCTTTCTGAGGATACCCTTGTCAATCTATCTCCCGTTGTGCAAACGCGGCATCGCACAAACACATCATAAAAATGACGTAATTGCTGTCGCGAGAGTCCGGATTAGATCGAAACACGCGCATCGCTGGAGCGCACAGATGGAAAGCGCGTTCAACACGGGAACAGAACAGGAAATCGATATCGACGCCGATTCGTTTTGATTCAATATGAGAGAGAGAGAGAGAGAGAGAGAGAGAGAGAGAGAGAGA
>NW_012130118.1:951090-962753 GCF_000143395.1 Atta cephalotes | reverse complement strand
TCTCTCTCTCTCTCTCTCTCTCTCTCTCTCTCTATCCCTCTCGACACTTCGTGATTACTCACTACCGCGTCCCACTCGCTCTCTCTTCTACGTGTAACACCGTGAGTGTTCTTCCCTTCCTATCCTCTGCTCATTCCCACCCTCCTGGGTCCTCTTCCCTCCGGGTGAGCTGTAACACGTCCAATGGCGTGACGATCGCTAGTGCGGAGCCGTGTACACGCGCATCAGGCCGCGATCTATGACTGATTAGGCAGAGATAGGCCGCGCGCAATTATCCGCACCTTGAAGAGTGAGACGCGGGAAATGGATTGAACGATGAGTTGAACGTTATTACGAACGAATGGGAAGAATGAGATTCGCCAGTGGAATTTTACATTCGATCGATACGTATATCAACTCCGATCACATCGCAACACTTGAATATCAAATAACTGAATCGTCACTGTCGTTATTTAGATCCAGTTCCACAACTCATGGTTAACTCTTAATCAAAGTTCAATTTGTCTCTCTTCCCAATTCTAGAATTGGAAAGAGATAATGAATAAGTTGAACCTCGATTAAGAGTTAACCGTGAGTTGTGGAACTGGATCTTAGAGATCCTCAAGTAAAAGAGATTGGATATCATACGTTTGGTCCATCACATTTTTCAGGACCTGCTTAAGACAGAATGAGATATAGCTGCAAGAATATCTATGCGTCTCATTCTGTCTTAAACAGTCTCTCCTGAAAAATATGACGGATCAATCAGAAATTGTCTAAATGATGTCCAAATCAACTTTCTTTCAAATGATAGAATACAACTCGAATAGAATAATCTTTCCATTTGTTTGATTCTAATCTGTTGCTAATGGTGCGACGATAACAGCCATATGCACGCAGCTATATCGGACTGCAATTTCTAGTTGATTAGAGACTACGTACGAAGGTAAGACGATTGCGTACGCGATTGTGTGAACAGAAAACAGCGAAACAAATACCGACTATAGCGACGTCAAGGTCCACGCTAGCAAATCAGGAATATATCATTGTGCTGTGCATATAACCGCCAATGATACATCGCTATCGGCATGTACTTAGAAAATAGCGTAATCCCTGTGATCACGAAGAATCTAAGATAATCAAGATTGCGATTCAACGAACGATGATAGTATCGTGCAAGAGGACGATCACGTTGGATCGAAGTCGCGTACATCGCGTGATCATAAAGTTTTCGAAATTCGCGATATACACAACGAAGAGTCGCGTTGATGAATGAGCCTTCGTACGTAATGCCCTTGTCGAGACTGCATCGAAAGATAAAGCCTCGTCTAAATTTCAATTACACACACACACACACACATATACATACATTCGCGCTTTGCGCATCAAGTATTTTCACATGTAGTTCAACGAGAGATACGCTAAGGAAGGAATCCTTCGCCATTACTGAGAAAACTGGTTGGTTGTACGTGTTGCACGTATAGGACGTGTACCGTGGTCGGTGTTATCGAGCAGAACGCTATCGCCAGGAAACCAGGTTACTAACATTGTGTACTAGGTTGGGTTGGAAGAAGAACGAGTCAGGAGAGAACAATTCAAACGCGGCGGACTCGTTAAAGTCCTCGTAAAGCCGTTGATGTCGATAAACATAGTGCACGCAGAAAGATAACGAAACGTTCGTGGATATATCAACAGTATAACGACGTTTCGCTTTCGCGCAGCTGGTGTCGTGGTTAACGATTTAATTTACTCTCTGCCCGATACCAATACGTATGCTCGAGCGATCGTAGGATGACAGAACATATCTTAAGAGCTCTTCTTGCTGAAAATTAATACGAGAACTCGAACCCATACAGCATAGACTTCCAAGAGACAACCTAAACGTCCACAGAACTTTCCTATATCCTCTAAACATCTTAAGGATATTTCCAGGATGTCTGTCGGATAAAATATGCTATATGGGCAGAGACCATCGGATAGACATATCGATGAGTCTTCGAGTCATCGAGTGTTCGGGAATTGAGAGGAAATAAAAAAACGTACATTGCACTTTCATTTATATAAACGGTATTGGAATGCTAAGCGTTTCGAAGACTAAAGTATTGGAGTCTCGAAGCTTCATTCGACACTCGTTCCTCCCTTCGCAACCGATATAGTCCCTCGAAGTCAATGCAGCCGAGTCACGTAATAAAATTATAAAGCCCCGACGGGGATGACTCAACGCACGGGTTAAGGTCGCTACGTGAAGAGGAAATACGTGACGAAAGAGAGGAAAGAAAACAAAGAGAAGAGAAAGAAGAGGAAGGGAAGAGGAAGAGAAGAACAAATCGATACATCTTACCACCACAAACCAGACAAATTTGCAAACGTAAGCGATGCTTACGTTTATTTAATGTTTATTCAGTGAAAAATTTCAGACTGTAAAATTTTTAACACAGCGTAATTCTCGATATTGTGAATATTGTCGATACTTTAAAGGTATTGATTAAATATCCGAAAGAACAGCTCTAATCCACTCTCTTTTATCGGCACTGTCAGCCACGACGCAGTTGACCGTTTGCAAGTTCGACAAACTCGCCGACGAGTCTACCGAGTCTACCGAGGTGACGGCCGACGATGTGAAACGGAGATCCGGAGTTACATTGTTCAAATGTGTAGTACGTGTGCATGCATTGCTGTCATCGATGTATATGATCGTCGACCGCGTGACACGAGGTGGAATATTGTTCGCGTGCGACAGGAGAAATCACATATTAGAAACTTAATCGAAACACTATCAATATTGTATAAGCATCCGTTGAATCCGTCCAAGTGGTAATAAAACGTTCAATTTCCTGCTTAAAATTTAGATTGATTTCTGGTAGCGAAAATTTACGATAAATATTCACTGTTATACAGAAAGAATTATTTTGTTAAAGCATTTAAAAACTAAATACATATCTAAAAATAATTTTGGACAATCAAACTAATTATGCAGGAAATTAATTATACTGCAAAAAGATATATTTTAGTAATTTGATATTTTACCAACTAGTTAAGAGTGTTCGACATAATTATTTTAATAGGTTAACAAAATTATTTTTAGATCCGTATCTAAAATCCATAGCTAAAAACTTTTAGAGCTGCTTGAGTAAAATCCTTCTTTCATTTCGGATAGATTTTAAAAGAATTTAACTCAAACATTTTATTTATTATTCACTTAGCTAATATGGACGTACTTTGAAACTAATTACAGAAATGGATTAATTTACATTTTGATATATATGGAAAATAAAAATAATAAAATGTAATATTCAACCTTCAATGGATTATAATATTATATAATCCATCTATGATTACGCAAAATATCCTCGATAAAGTCTCGCGATCTTTTCGATATAGTAATTATAATTTTTTGAGAGACCGTACCTAATTCGTCGCGACATAATTATGGTAATTCAATCCAAGTTATACAAGTTAAACATATACACGCTTGTGATTTTTATCGATTCGCGATAAAGTCTACGATACATCGGATGGAACAACGTTCGCTCAGCATATCGCGATTCGATCGTATCCGATCTCTCGAAATTGCGCACCTGAGAAGACGCGCAAAGAAAAATTGATCATTTCCTATGACGATAACGACGATGACGCGTTCTGCATTAATGAACGGCAGAGATAAGAGACAACTAAACCTGGGCAATTAAATGAAATTATTTATGCTTATGATTATTTGTCCGCTTTCTAAAAAAATATACGATTATATCTACGTATGATCGGCTAACGAACGTCCCCTTCCTACCACGAAGTGATACAATTGTCACATCTGTATTATTATATTAAAACACAATTCTCGATTGGTCACGCAGTTATTAATTATTCGTTAATTGTAGAGTGAATCAGAGAAGTATCACGTAGAATTTAAGGTATTTAGTATTTTATATACAGAATGTTCCATGAACAAAAAGGACAGTTTTATTAAAATACTAAGAATATTTATAAAAATTTAGCTAGATGTAGATTTGAAAATAATTTTGTTGGAACATCAAATTATAATTATGTGTTGAACGCTAAAATTGATTGTAAGAATACTCATTTTTTGCAGCATTGCTCATCAATGCTTGAGATTTTCTCATAATTATTTTGATAGTCTAACAAAGTTATTTTCCCTCCGAATGATCCCACCGAATTTTTAAATATTTCAACGAAATATTTCCGTGTGTTTTTCCATTGTCTATGATAGACTTTTTGCAGTATTAAATAGGTTTTTCTCATCAGAAATATTTGTGATGCGGAACATGCGTTGATACAACAACGCGAACACGAGAATCTCATCTTTTTCTTTATAATATTAACACATATTTACATTATTAGCAACAAACGTGTCAACAACTATCATGTTTTTCGTATATTCGAGATTTCTGTTCATCAGAAATTATCATCGCGCGATGATAACTCGTTGAGACTTTTGTACAAAAACTACGCAAAAAGAAATTACGCGTATCCTTATCTGTTGACGAGACAACTCGTACAATCGATTATCATGGGAGTGGCTCAAAACGCCTTCCTACCTATTATTACATTTTCATCTGCCAGTGGCATTTATTGCGTTGCCAACGAATACAGTTATTCGCATGTTTTTTGCGCATCTTAATTATATTATATTTATATGCAATTCATTATTCGCTATAAAAAGTACTTATAGCAATTACCAGATATTAAGCGTTATAAAAAAAGGCTTCTCCGTTTTTCTCTTCGACATTATATTTACGCACTTGTACGCCTTCCTAAGGAAATTAATCCATTTAGAAGTATGTAACATATCTTTACACATACACACACATGCGTGTGTGTGTGTGTGTGTGTGTGTGTGTGTGTATGTGTATACATATTGTGTATGAAAGTAAAACATTGCTTTCATCAAACGTGCATGAAACGCAATCTAGAAAATTTTACTTGTATTGTTGAAAGACACTTTCGCGATAGTTGAAAAATTGAATGCCTCGCACGAAATAAACAAAAGAAGCTGAATCGCGAAGCTGAATGACGACACTGAAAAGAGAATTGAAATTGCGGACGACAATAGTTCAAAAATGGAGCAAAAAAAAAATTAACACATTGCGATCTCACAAAATCTAAGAAAGCAAAATAGAAAATTCGAGTTTATTTAGGCATTGTCTTACTCGGTCGCAAACTATAAAAATCTTCAAAGGAATAATTCTCAAGGATTCCTCGACAAGATTTTGCGAAACATAAAGAGCAAATAAAAAAAATGGAATTACTATAGATGAGATTTCTTATTCTTTCGAATTAATAATTTGACTTATTTTTAATCATTTGTATAAGTTGTCACTATTCCTGCTTAATATGTCGTTAATTTAATTAAAATAATAAAGTTAACCGAGATTTAATTCAAGAAGATGTAAATTCAACTAAAAAATTTATACGTACATGAGTGAAAAATTCGATTAAGGTGGTTCTTCATATCTAATAACATTTCTTTCTTGCATATAAATTTATACAATTTCCAATTTAAAAAGTTTTCTAATAATAAAGTGCACATGTTAATATGAATATTATGTACTTTGAAGATAAGCACAGAGACGAATTGGTTTACATTTTTTTATGTACATGAAGTTAAAAATAATATAATGTTATTTAACTCAAGGGATTGGGTTGTTTCCATTCCATTGCTTCTTATAATATCTAACAGTATATCCGAGACGCAATACACAAAATAAGAAAAATATAATTAACTTACGTGTGGTAGGGCGACAACGATATTGGCGTTTCCTTCTCCTTTATAAATCGCATCTTCTACGGTGAGAACTGTAAGGGATAAACTCGTCTCGGAATCGAACGATTCTTCTCTCTCATCTCCGGCGGAAGCAGATGTCGTTTCCAAGAAAAACATGGTAGATTTCAAATGTTGTGCCTCGACGTTTCTCATCAACGTATCGTCATATCTGTAAGCAGACAAAGAAATGTTTAGTCAATTTTATGTAAATTTCATAAAAATTTTGGCAACAATATTCTTTTAGAATATTCATCATCAATTGTAATAAATAATATGACTGATTGAATGTTTTGAAAGAGAATATAAGGAACAATAATAATAGAAGAAATTTGAAATGTTCATTGGATTTCTAAAATTTATGATATATTTATATCGTACACGGAAATAGTAACAAAATTTGTCTAAGAAAAATCTAAAAATACTTAAAATTCTAGAATGAGAAATTGTGGCACGCAACAAAATTCATTACCTCGACGAGGCAAAAACTGCGATTCGGAAAAGTGATAGTAGTCGTGATTTCGACTATTGCATCGTGATTTGATATCTTTGTTAAATGTATGTCTACGCTGACGTAACACGCGACCGTGTGAGAGATATCAAGTCGGTCAAGATTTGCGCAGCCATGACATTTCCTTAAGCTCGACTTTGTCGACCAGTAGCAGCAGTCGTTGAAGAAAAATCGCTCGCTGGTGAAAGTCGAGCAAAGGCCGATGCGGCGTTTTATATTATCGTGCAACCATGGCAATTCAAATGTCGATCGATCGATTTCGATCCGTTATCAAGATTGCGCGACGGTATTTCGCAACGCTTCGGAAATCGAGATCAGTCGTTGTAGATATCTATAATATTAGCCTTCATGGAAGACCTATCATCGCGAGTTTGGCCTTAATCCTATAGTAGGATCACGTCTTTATCAGTGACATCGAGTCTCTCCATCGACATAAGAAATATATATATTCTTTTCCTTTGAGGGGATACTTGAGTGACGAAATTATTGGCATACTACAAACTGATTGAAATCTCCGAATTGACTGAACGGAATCAAAAATCCTTTTACAGGATTGAAATAGACGCAAAATTAAAAGGTGGACTTTATATTAGGTGTAAAATCGATAAAAACATTAAAATCTTATAGTTTCCAACTCGTATAGCTATCATCTGACGTAGACATTTCCTTAATACAAAAGTTGGTATATAATTCGTAGGATTATGTGAACGAACAATATCGAATTTATGAAACTAGGATTGAAAGCTTGAAAAAAAGATTTACAACTGCAAATTACGTGTAAAGTACTTAGCGAAGACCAATGTCTGTTTCTATCAATGTATAGATTAACTTTAATCTCGGTTCAACTTACTCTTTATCCTTTTCTAATTCTTCGAAAAAAAAAAAAAAAACAAACGAGAAAAGTTAATTGAAGAACTGAGATTAGACTTAAACTTCATTGATAGAAACAAACATTAAAAAGTATAATTGTGTTTAGTAATAGGTGCCGGATTTTGCAAGAGATAGTGCTGCAATATGTTAGATAAGGATAAATGTATGCGTTTGAGTAAGTAAGATAGAACGATAGTGAAAGAAATGTATTCAAGACATTATCATTATCATTGACATTTCTATAATTTGAAATTAAAACAGTATTAGCGACATCGATTAAGTATGGCCGTCATTCCAGTATCTCTTCTTAATATCGAATCACAAAGATCGTGCAGTCGCGAGTATAGTCTTCGTTCCTTGGCGCAAGCTGGGAACACACAGTCATCGTTACAATCTGACGTGTCGTCTCACATGTACAATGCTAATGAAAGAGTCAGCAGTGGCAACACTTTCTCCCGTGCTAGATTCACGAAACGAATTTGTGTAAAACACTGACGCATCGCCGTTTGTTTTACCGCCTTATCGCTTCGAGTTACGTAAACTCCTTATTCAGGAATACGAATTTCTCACACTAGAAACCTTTTCTAGCCTCACCTTTTAGATACGTTCGAAGCCTTTCTGTCTCTCTCGTGACGTAATTACGCGCTGTCAATGACCACGTAATTGTAAGCAACGTCGACCGCGTGATAGACGTTAAGATACAATACGAAGAACGTTGTCTTTCGAAGAAGAAAAGAAGCTAGACATATAAAACTGCAATTCAACGAATCACTTGATATTCATAAAGAGAAAAATATTACTCGTATATGTAGTCGTATACGTAGTTATCGCAAACCTTGCTCGCAGTGAAGTCAAGTTATAGAATCGCGTTACGCTATTACTCATCGTAAAGTGACGCGCGCGCTATTACACTCTGACGAATAAATGTCTCTCGTGATATGGTGAATGATCCGATCAGTTGTGAAATATCGTTTATCTGTTTGAGAGGGGAAAAAAAAAACGTTCTCTCGATGACGAGATCAATTCAGTCGAATTTCGTCAGACGTTTTAAAGCGAATAAAAACATGCAGATATTAGATAGCACAGGTAGAAATATTATTTTTTATTAAGTATGTAACGCCAAGTGGCTACATTTATTTATGCTGGTTATTGACAAATAACCTGTTGAATTTTACAGACTTGTCAAGCCTGTCGCTCTGTCCCTCAAATGGTAATGTAAAAATATACGCTCGTAAAGTGGTTCTTGTGCAATCGACGCTTAAAATTATCAGATCTAATAGTCGGAGTAATCAAAACATCTGGAGGGTTCAAGCCGAGCATCCGATGCTTGGAAAGCGACTCCGTCGATTGGTCGTGCTTCAAGAATTCGCGAAATCGCCTATTCCACATCGTGTGATTTTCCAATGATCGCCGGGCAGCTATATAGTGTGCACACGGTATACTTCGTACACTAGAGTAGACACGAGACGATGAGTCACGCGAATGAAATCATTTATGCCGGTAGTAAAAAGAGAACTGCGACCGCGAACTTTCGAAAGCGTCATTAACGAGCATGTTGCCATCAAGAACGAATAAGTTGAAAGCCTAGAAGGCGTCGATTTCCAAAAATTGTGACGTCAGAAGTGCGTAAGCATTTTAAAATCAGAATCTTTTTTACTTTAAACATTTAAACGAATGATTTCACATGGAAAAAGAATATAGCAGGAACGTTTATTTTATCGCACGATGCGACGTCATGCAACGTGTCACAATGTGAGTGAAAAATTTTGTATACCGTATATGACTTTGATTGTGCGCGATTTTGATGTTGTGTCGTGGAATAAATCTTTTCCGAACAGTTTTATATTTATTTGATCAACAGTATGAGATATTATGGCCAATATTCATAGTCTGTTCTTATTACAAGACCTTCAGTAATGTTTTAAGACGCTAATGTGACTCTGTGGCTGAGTATTCATAGTCGATTTTGATATTTAAGACTGTCCTAAGTGCAATCTTAAGAAGTCATGAACCAATCAGAAAACTCTATTAACATCTTAACGTAAGATAATATCGGTTTTGAAATAAGAACGAGCTACGAATACTGGTTTCTATGACATCTTAAAATTATCCTACTCAGAACACACACAATCTTAAATAAGAACTGGAATAATGAGATTGTTCATTTCTTACCTCACTTTTAATATAATTTAATATAATTCATCGTAATTCAAGATATCGACATTTAAGTAAAATCATTTTTCGTAAATTACTGTTTCTCATTTGAAATTATTGATACCGCGTGCTAACTCAAGAATTATCGCAAATCACTTAATAACTATAATTGCAAAATAAATTACAACACAAAAACCAAATAATATTAGCGATCATAGATTATTATTATATTTCGAAAATTAATATAGAACGAACATAATAATTGACAATTGTCTTGTACCTTTTATCATGTACCTATAACCTTATCTATCACATCTTGTGAGCAACAAGAGGAGAACTTTAATAACCATTTTAAACTGGAGCAAGTTACTTGTAACTTGTAACCGATATAGCGGCTTTATTTTCCACTGGTTGGCTAGTAATAGAATGCATCTTTTACCGTCAGTCTAACCGTCGCGATGATCGTGCGCGTTTAAAAGATAATTGTTTCTTGTCGCTATCGAGCTATATCTTAGAAGAGCCAGTAGCGCGTCGCACATAGTGACAATCTCGTTACAAGGCCGGTTATCTTATTATACACGCTTAGAAGGTGATAGATGCGGTTAATGTAACGCATCTCGCGTATACGCTAAAGTTTAAACGACGCCGTACCATGTTTATTGGTTATTAACGTGTTATGCGTTATCATTTACCCAGCTGGATACAAATATCCCTTTTGAACTCGCACGAGTTACTATTGTATTCATTTTATTCAGAACATACATCGTAAAGAATCATGGCGTTTCCTTCAGTTTCTGTACTTGGCAGAAAATATACATCTGGAACGTCCTGTATCCCGCAGCACCTTTTAATGGCACTTATATGTATATATAAATGCCATCTGGTATATGTGCCGACGAATATCTATGGGTACAATGGCAACGTTGCCAGAACCGAAGCGTCTTATCCATTTTCACGTAAGGTTAACGACCGCTGGGCTTGCGAAACTCCGAACGGATCAGGACGAGAGAGGTTTATACGCGCGTCGACCATCGTACACACCGACGAGACGCGAGATGCACGCGGCGTAATTGGAAACGCCGCGTTTAATGTCCGCGGGCAGACCAAACTTCCCGAAGACTATAAAGCCGCTGGTGTTCCCAGGGCCGATTAACCCCTGAGTACGGTCGCGGGGTAATTAAAACTTCCCAATTTCGCGCCGCAGCGTCGCTCCTAAGAGAGGAGCTTAAAACCGTTAAGAGAAATTCAATATTAAAATTTTCTTAAAACAATCCAACCGTTATATAGACACAATGGCGAAAGAAAAGCGTAAATAAATTATGTCTGTAGTATGCAATTACGCATAAATAATCGTTGACCCGTTAGATCTCATCTCGCACTCGCTTTAACGGGACTGTTGGCCCAACTCGACCAACAATTCCGAAGAAGAATCGTCTGGAGTGAAGTCGGTTGAAATACACCGGACTCGCCAATTTGCACGGCGTGGAGCGGCGTTCTCTCCGACAAGTCGTGCAAGAACGACGTTGCAGCTGTGAGCGGAGTGCACTTCAACGTGGGACAATGCACCGCGTCCCAAGGCAGAAGGATGTGCAGCGAGGAAAGAGAAAAAAGCAGCGGTGGCGGCGGTAGCGATGGAAGAGGCTCGCCGTTGTTCAGTGATAAGAGGCGGAGCGTGTGACTGAGTGAGCGTAAGAGAAAGGAGGGATGGTAGGGAGTGGATGGAATGGACAAGAAAGGAGAATCTTGTTCCCTTCGCTGCGGCAATCGATAAGCGCAATTAAAACTTGCCTTTGAAATAAACGAAACTGCGAGAACGAGAGTCTCCGCTAATGACAGAGGGAGGAGAGGGAGAAAAAACGCGAAGAAAGAAAAGATCCTTTTGCCGTCGAATATCACTATAGCTTCTCGTTCACGTCCCGTTCACTTCTCGTTCATGACTCGTGACCAGATTAATGACTTGAACAGCTTTCGTTTACGAAATAATGATTCCAAATATTGAGGAAATTATAAAAGGCAAAAATTGCTTATCCGTTTTACAGGATTGCCACAAAACTAGAAATCAGAGAAATTAAGGAAATATCAAGAATTATTGTTAATAATTATATATAATTAAAATTGAACTATTATCGTTTGGACTATCATTGTTTATAATAATTTAATTGTGGGGAGGGAAGATTTTTAAATAAAAGTAAAGGCATTTAGAAAAATGCTTATATTTGACAATCGGTAAAATAAATGACTTTGGGACACTTAATAGACCAGTTTACATATTCCAGATGGTGTGGCCAAGATTGATGAGCCATTAGGGAATTTTTGCAATATAATGTAGTCCAGATACAATGAAAATTGCGCATGCGCAGTTTGACTTTCCAC
>NW_012130118.1:946208-950674 GCF_000143395.1 Atta cephalotes | reverse complement strand
GAGAGAGAGAGAGGAAGAAAGAGAGCGGGAGAAGTGAAGTCGAGAAGGAAGGGAACTTCAACTGCTGAACAGAATCAGCAATTCTAACTTACAAGAGGGCCACCAACCAACGAGCGGGCCAAGCACCGTCAGGAGAGCTGGGGCAACAACCGACGTTGACCTCCACGACAACCATCATCGGTGACTGCGGAGACTGGCAATGACAGTGACGAGGCGAAGACGACAGCGATGATAGCAACGATGATAACGATAATGATAACAATGATGATAATAACAACAATAATGACAACGACAACGACAACAACAACGTCGACGAAGATAGCGATAGATTTCTTATTCCAATGATTCCCTCTTTTTCAAAAGCAATAATTTGCTATCAATATTAAGCATGTCTCAACTTTATCAACATTCGCGCGAGATTGTCTCCTATCTGTTTCATTGTGACGAGAAGGAAGACTTTGAGAAACTGTAAGAATGCTCGATCAGGTTGTTGAATCGAGGTGCTCGAACGTGAAGAACACGGCTACGACGATGTAACGCGCATCCTTTAGGCGATGCATTAACCTTTTCTCATTCTATGGAATGTACGGGAAATTCATAACGAGCGCAGAACGGTAGCTTCAACAAGATCGGTGTTCGGATGAGAACAACAAAATCGTCAGTCGTTACGCTGTAACAGAATTCGCATCAGTAGTTGATAGTTGCAAATAACTCGTAAAGGATACGCAGCAGGAAGCGTAAATCTTGCAATCTTGGCATCATTGTGGCATTATCTCGTTTCATTTTATCGGCTCGTTACTTTATCCTCGTTCTTTCCTGGCGATGCTTCGTCCGATGCTTATAATTTGAAAATGTGCGATCTATGAATCTCACATATCGAATTTATTCATCATTCTTCGATTTCTTTCTTTATAGTTGCATCACACGATTTCACAGATTTCAATATCTTTTGCGTCACAGAATCGATTATTAACTGTTGGATCTATCGATGATTAACTGTTGGAAGTAACACTAATTTATCGTATTCATTTTTTTTTTCAGTCTCATCGCGAAACGTGCACGATAAACGTTGGCTTAACACACTTATCGCAATATGCACGTCAGCTCTGTAATGAAACATTCCACTGGAAGACTTGGAAGAATGTAAAAACAATAATGTCATAATAAGTATGAAAATTTAAAAAATAAAAATACGAGAGATCCTGCAGAGAAAAAGTCCCTTCCTGCATTTCCCATTTTATTTTACATTTGTAATCAAGATAATAGATTCAAAATTATGATATAATTATTTTCTTCTGTTCTTTCATAATCTTCACTGTTTCAACACACTTATACTTTTCCATTAACTCGGATATAATCTCACAGATTTTTCCAAGAGGAGATCCACGCATCTCACGAATTAAATAAACTCCAAACGGATGTCGTTAATTATTATCTCACTTATTAATCGACAATTATTAGAAATCTTTCAAAGTTTACTCTTTTAGATTTTGTAACTACTATCCTCCTCGCTATATGTATATAGGATAAATAATATATGATATACGCTTTCACGAGAGAGCTCTTTTTTTTATTACTCATTCTCAGAAAATTTAATAATAAGTATCTTTATAAGACAATAAACGTATCTAGCGAATGACACATGCAATTTTGATTCTACAAGTGTCCTCTCGAATTATCTCGATCGAGAATTTGTGAAAATAATCATATCGAGAATCCCAAGAATGAGTGAGCGCGGTTGAAAAGTGATCCTCGATTTCCCATTCGTATTTGCCAACATATGCAAAAAAAAATTATATTCTATTCATCACTTTGCAAGTCGCGTAAATCGACTCACTCCACCGGAATTGTCAATAAATCATCGATATTCAACCCACCTCTCTGCCAAGTAAACAATTTCACTCGCGGAATTGGCGTTTTTATGAAATTTGTTTGATAAACAACACCAGGTACGACGCGTTAATGTCTTAAATAATTCAAGGCCGCAATCGTTGCTGACGTTATTTTATTATTAACCTCTTGAGAGACGAATTTTTGCAGGTCAGAAAAAATTATTTTATTTGATGTTTCGAATGTATTTATTTTACATATAAAATGAATATAAAATACGGAAATATTTGCTTTTTAATTTTTTTTATTTTTACTGCTTCTTAGGGAATATTTAAATCCCAAGTAATAACATACTATACTTCGCTAAACAGTCAAACGTTAGGTTAAAGTAATACATATGTGCTAACCCCCAAGAGGTTAAATATTTGCATATTTGTAGAACTTATTGCACAGTCTGTCAATAATGCGAAGTAAATTTAGAAACATTAAAATCGATTTATATTCCAAGTTCGCTTCGAAAATGTTGAATCTTAACGATGTTTACGGCCGATTATGCTGATGCTTCATATAAAATCTTATATTTCTACTTTATATTGCAAACAGCATGACAAACAATATACGCTTGTTAAGGTGATTGGGATAATGGACGAGATTAATCGACACACGTTTTTTTTTTATATTCATGAAATTTCATAAGCACGAGGCCTTTTGTTTTTATTATCTCTGTACAAAAACAGTCGAAAAAATTATAGATTTTCTTTGTTAAAGATTTAATTTTTTCTCTGGAGCTTCACGGCGTATGTACAAGCGGGAAATAATTAGCCAATATAATCATAAACCTAAAAACTAAATATAATTATACATTGATATAATAGATATAATTATAATTCATTATAATTAATAGTAAACCTACGAGTCTACAGATTCGAGTATGTGTGTAATGTATCGCGTATGTAAGTATCATGTATTCATCTCGAGTATTCGCGACCTGTGTTCGTATCGAGTATGTAATGTGTGTTGTGTGTGAGTGTGTGTATACTCATGGACATGCATGTAGACTTGTAAAGCGAATTTTATACAGAATTCATTGAGTGGCGTCTCGCTCGCAGTCAACGCGCAGAAACGAATGGATCTTTTTATTCGCGCTCCCCTTTCGTTTTTCTCCAAACGATGCATTGGCTGAACAGGACCGTCGAATTCAGATCTCGCAGGGTCACAAAGTAGTTGTTACTTCACTCTCTCCCTACAACGCTAAACGAATATGCTAAACGAAACTGTTAAGAGTTCGCTACTAATCAGTGTGTATAAGTAATCTGTCATCACAATCGTGTTATCGTGGCCCTACGATTGAATTCAGCATCCCTGCTAAGCCCTTCACGCTCTCTCTCCCTTTCTCTCTTTCACTCATTCACTCATTCATTCACTCACGCATTCATTCTCTCTTCCCCTCTGTTCTTCATACTTTTCATTTTTTTGCTTCTTTCGATACCAATCCCAGTCACAATTTTACTTCACCGAGAATCCGTTTTCCTCTTTTTATTCCATCCCTCTTTCTCTCATTTCTAATGTCCGCGTAAATGAAAAATGACTTTTCCAAAGAAAAGGAAAGCATTCGACAAAGAGCCGGCCCTAAAGTTCCGTTTCTTTCGTCATTCACAATTCTTTTTTCTACGCGTAGCCAAAGAGGAAGAAAAATCTAAAAAAATCGAAGCTCAAAAATCAATAATGTAACAGCGTGTCGACGATTCTAGAAGTATGGTATTTCGTACATTTATTCTTCGAGACGGACTTTGAATTAACCAGAAATACATTATCAATGATTCATTGCGATTTAAATAGATTCTCACAAAGCAAATTTAGGGCTGATATGATAATCAGGATAATTTCATAATGAAAATGAGCTGGTTTTACCAACGGTAATCTCGGCTCAGATCGTGATTTAACCGATTCTCCATTGTCTTCTCTTATATACTGCATCACTGGATATAATAATAAAGATGAAAAAAATGTTTAATTACGACTAATACTAACTAACGTTAGTAAGACTCGTATTGACGTGATGACTGATTCTCCAAGAGATAAAGAAGTGATTCCTGTCTTCTTTATTGCGATGTTTTAAACGCAAAGTAATCACACTTTTTTCATTCGTTCGAGCACGTCGCAACATTAATATGACATCATTGCGATTTCAATAATTATAATTTCAATGATTGCACGTTTTCTTGAACAAAAGCAAAACGATCGTAAAGTAAGTAAGAGCTATTCATCATGTTTTTACGTAAAACAAGTCAAAAAAATCGTGAAATTGCTTGGAGAAATTATTTCCAGGGTATTTCAAATAATTTCATTGTAAACTTCTAATTCTAAGATTCCCTTTCCCCTTCCTACCTCTCATTCTTTTACTTCAACACATTCTATCTCACTCATTCTGACCACATACGCTCTCTCTTTCATAAACTTTCTCCTCCCTTCTCTCGCGAACCCTCCTCTCTCGCGGGCCGAATCATGTTTCTTTTTTTATGATTTATCTTGATTTTGTCTCGTTTTATTTAAAAAAATACTGAATTAGTAACCAAGCTAAAATCACAGACTTGCTGGTGATTTATCCCAGCGGATTTGTACAAATTCCTCCTGAA
>NW_012130118.1:937496-941149 GCF_000143395.1 Atta cephalotes | reverse complement strand
TATATATATATATATATATATATATATATATATATAAAAAATTCAATTGTGTCGCACCGCGCATGCAAAACAATCCATATTAAACTTTATTATCTTTGCTCGCACAAACAAACCGGCATTTCTGATTATTTTTAATAATTGACCCCTATCATTTTTCTTTTCTATAAAATGCATCATTTAATTGAGAGAAACTGCAAAAGATATCTCGGAAATATTATCGCGTGTCTTTCTAATTCTGCCTTATAGATAGTAGATTCTGTATTATAGATAGCCTAATGTTATAACTTCTTTGAATCAAAATACTCGATGAGTATTATATCGATCGATATTGAATTGATAATATAGTTTTAAGTTGTGAATTATATACTACAAGTTTGCGAAATCATTCCTATCTCTCTGATGGATAAAAATGTTTCTTCCAATAAAATTCAAATTTGCAAGCGTAACTAATTCAAAGAACTGATACTCATCAAATCGTTCGATGTCGTGCAGTCTCTAAATCCGATGTAAAATTCCTAGCGCAAAGCCAAGGGAGTAGCACTTTGTTGGCTTTTACAATTCTACAGTACGACCGCAGAGTCAAAGTTACACCAGATTACCGGTTTCCATTCTACTACCACGTTCCTAATTGGTTGCGTCAATCTAGCAAGTCTAGCTGTGAGCACCACTGACCCCACAAGTTTTTAAGTACAAATCTGAACGAGGGAACGAGCAAACGAGCGAGCGAGCAGGGAACTAACGCCGACTGCTAGAAAGCGCGTAGGTTACAATACCATACAACTATACACACGACGAGCTTGACGACCGTCGGGGTAGTGGCATGAAAACCACTCTGTCCGGGATTTAACCTGAAACTCGAACAACGTGTTCGGCATGGGGAAAAAAGTCCAGCCCCTTTCCCGCGGTACCCCTTTCCCTTAACCCTTTGATGTTCAAGTTTTGTACCCTTTCGAAACGCTTCAATCAACGAAATGGAAGGGAAGGCCGTGGACATTATTTCGTTCACTCATTTCGAGCCTTATTGTATACTTACTGTATAATGTACAGTACAGAGTGGATATATTATTTTAAAAAAAATCATTATCCTTCGAGCAGAGATCTAGAACAACACGCTGAAGGATGCGATTTCCGTTGCCTTTTTCCCTATATTTTTACAGCCTCAAGCCACATAAGATTTTGCCTTTCCCTATCCCTCAGGTTTTGTGAATAAGATTGTACAGAATATTATACAGAATTATAAATTATTTAAATAATTTATTGGCTCATTTAATTCCGTCAGGAACCCCTTTTATATTATCATTTATAGTTATTATTGAATCAATAGGGCTAATTATCCGCCCTTTTACGTTAACTATTCGTCTAACTGCAAATATAATTGCAGGCCATTTATTGCTAACTCTTCTAGGCTCTTCAGGAATCAATATTACTAATCCTGCCACACTTTTAATTCTAATTTCCATTCAAATCTTACTTTATATTCTTGAAATTTCAGTATCTATAAAGCTTATGTATTCTCAATTTTATCTACTTTATCTACAGCAGAGAAACTTAAATTATTATCAATTATTATATAACAAATCATAACTAACCGCGTTTGACATGGACATTTTCGTCGTCGAATTGCGAAAGTCTGACCCACCGGAAGGTGAGTCGGAATTCAATGTATCCTCCCTTGTAAAGGTATGAAAACGGATCTGATTTGCCAACCGCGTCGCTATGTAGAGCATTTCGCTCGTAATTCCGGGAGTTTGCCACTGCCAAGTTGGCAACTGAGCGCCGATCGATAAGCCCAGATTATCGTGGGCCAACCCTGCGAAAATTCACGAACCGCACGCGAATTTCCCTGCGTCGAGAATTCATGCTGGCGCGGCGCGCGAGTTGTACAAAAATCGTTTCGCGACGAAAATTGTCCCGTTAGAATAAAGAAGTAATTTAACTTTCGTGCTTCATCGTGACTAAGTAAAGATTCTATGATAAAATCTGGTCACGACGAGTAGTCAAAATAACTGTCAAAACAAAAATGAGAAAGAAGGGTTATCAAATGTTATCTTATTCCAACTTATACTATCTTAAGCCCATGGCCACATATAAGAATGTAAGGCAGTAAAAGAATCAGCCAATCACAGTAGAGAATGTAAGGTTATTGCCTTATGTTTTCTATTGTTATCGGCTAATTCGCTTATTGCTCACGTCTTACCATCTTACGTTTTTTTTCTATCTGCTCCGGTTTTACTCATTCCAACTTACTAAAGTTGACAAAAATGATGAAGCAATAAAAAATTTGACATCTCATGGTGAACTAAATTCTGTTATAATTTATCGAAAGTTTCAAATTTATTCAAAATATATTCTGAATCCAATAGTAAGTTTAATACTTTTATGCAGATTATTAAATTAAAAACAAATTCGATTTACTTATATAGGGTCTCTAGTCACGATTAGAGATCCTATAATAGTCTGATTACGAGTGATTTTGTCAAAATCCTATAAGAGAAAAGTATATATTTCTTTCTTGTATATAAGTATACTATTTCTTTAACTTTTATTGTCTCATTTAATAATTTTAATTAAGATTATAAACGGTGAGACAAAAACAAAATACACATAGAAAGATATTCTATTGATAAGAAAAGAGATAAATTAATCGCTGGATTTACTTTCTTTCTTTTAAGTAACAGTTTATTTTTACCAAAGAATATTTCTTGGTAACAATCACACATATTAAAAATTTTAGAAAGACATTAATATATAGTCAAAACAAGAATTTATTTTCTTTGGGAGAATATAATATATAATTGATCGAAAAATCGACTTTACGTAATAATCAAATCGAATTTATTTCAATTTAATAATGTTGACTGAAGTATAATATTAAATTTCCTATGATTCAGAATATATATTTTGACTAAATTTGAAACTTTTGATAAACTTATGAAAGATTTGCGGATAGGTATATGAACTTTTGAAACAAGTAATTATTATTTACGTAGAGTATATATTTTTCTGGATAAGTTAGAATAATAATATATATATATATACTCAGAGAGAAAGTATATTAATGTATCTTTCTCTCTCGTAGAATTTTGACAAAATAGCTCGTGGCCAGATTCAGTTGTACAGTCTCTAGTCTAGGCGAGGTCAACGCGTTCAGCGGAAGTTGGACGAATTAAGTTCTAAGCGAGTTAAACCGTCCAACTATCGAGAAACTCCGTTTCCGCGCACAAAGGAAGTCGCTGACGCGCGGTACAGCGAAAATATTACGTTCGACGATCAAAGGCGGCTAAGCGTCGCCGGTCGCGGAACTGGTTAATTTTGCAATCGACGTCTACACTAGTCTACACTAGTCTACACTAGTCTACAGAGTGAGCGGTTTCGCGCTCACGTCCCGATATACCTCAAACGCGATCGACCGCTTCCGTTTCCGCGCGTCTCGCTCGCGAGTAATTGCAACGTATAAAAACGTAGAAACGTAGAGTCCATGAATCAATTGCGCTTTCGTCAAAACTTTATGGTTACGGCTTGTGAGATTATTTGAGATTATTGCAGCGCGAAGATATCGATAGTATAAAAACCTACACGAATGTATAACGTGTAAACAAACAGTCAAGTTTAATGAGAAATAAGATAGTAGAATATCTTCTCTCTCTCTCTCT
>NW_012130118.1:927961-932978 GCF_000143395.1 Atta cephalotes | reverse complement strand
AACTACCTTCGTCCTCCCTCTCTCTCTCTCTCTCTCTCTCTCTCTCTCTCTCTCTCTCTCTCTCGCCTTCTTCCTCTCCTCCGCGCCTGCTCGCCGATCACTGAAATAATGACGCGCCTTTTTGCGAATAGTGGCCTTCGATCTGCAAAACCACGCTCGGAAAAATGATACTTGTCCGCTTGAGTCATAAATCATTCTTGATCATGGCCACGGCTCAGCGTGAATTCGACCTCTTTAGTAAACATCATTATATTATGAAATGAAAACTATCAATATGTCATATTCCATAGGAAAAGAATTTTGACAAGAATAAAAAATATCCAACAAGGTATATTCATCCCCATGTATATGAGTTTAAGAACGACGTTTATCGCGAGTGACTGCATTCACGACATATCATAAATGCCGGCGCCGGTTCACGGCCGGTTTAACAATATAATCTCCGTCGTTTTAAAGGCTGAAAAAATAGCGACTTGGCGTCATATAATGTGCTCCTTTTTTACGCGTAGCACTTATTTTTATTAACAAGTATACGGATGCGTTCCAGATTTTTAAATTAAGTGCAAAACGGCCTAATAAACTTACGTATAATTAATTTACAACGCTCGTATACATTATAAAATTGCACAATATTTCCCATAAAGTACATTGATTATGAACGCATACGCCGGGAATGAGAGAACTGCTGCACACACGACAACGATGGGCGTAAGAAAAATACTTACGTGTATCACAATTATGAAAAAACAGACTTTAGCGAAAGTATATATAACACTTCAACCAACGTATTTTTATTGATAAATTCGGTCATTCACACTGCATTGGATCAATGCATATTAAAGGCTGGTTTATATAAAATATTTAAATGTAGTATAATATATAATCTTTAACAAATAATGTATATTGCATTAAATAATATGACAATGTCATTATTAAGCATTAAATCATTTAAATATTTGTACGCTTTTACATCTAACTTTGCTAATTTTATATATATATATAACAACTTTTAGAATGCACTAATCTAGTGTGATGCAAGTGAGCGAATTCGCTATAGATGTTGGTGAGTAATTACACGACGAAATTAATCGCGTTTCTATTTGACATGCGAATAGAGTATCAAAGCATTGCTCGATATAATCGATTGAAAACATGAAGGCTAATCGAATATCCCGTGGAATCGACGTATACTTTCTCTCCTCGTCCGTACTTAGATCGAAATAGAAGCGAGCGAATTGCCGCGTGGGTTCTTGGAAAGGCGCTCATTTGTTTCGTTTCATTTGCACATGACAGTCCGAAAGTAACGACGATACGCGTCAATCCTTTCATCGAACTGGAAAATGTCATCAGTTGATTTTATCGAAAGTAACATTTCGTTTGCAAAGTTTCTAAAATTATCAATATATATCTTTCTGTTATGTGCAAACGAAAAAATACATTTTATTCCAATTGATTCAAGCCTACAATCTTCAATGATCTCAAGAGATATCGTTTTTCTCCAATTATTTCCTCAATTTGTATCTTTCATTATCCTCTCCAATATAAGACACGCGTCTCTCTCGGTACGCGAATATTTTTCTAAGAAACTACTGAAATTATTAAACTATATAAGCATAAGAAAAATGCAGTGAGAAAGAATGCTCGCCTTGTGTACCGTCGAATACCTCTCGTGTACGGAAAAGAAAATTAATTTCCGTCTGCAGAATTTTCAAGAACGTGATCAATTATAAGAGGCCAAAGAGCATAGGAGAACGCTCGTTCTCTGAAGCGAAGGAGTGGATAAAAAAAGTCACCGCTTCACTGTCCGTTCAAGAGGACGAGGCCCCGTTATCAGATTGGATAACGGTGATAATAATCCGTTCTCAGCGAGTATTAAAAGTGTTGCAATAACGCGACGAGCATGAGAGCGAGTCGGATTGGTACTCGGCAATGTCACAAGAACAATTTTCCAATTATCTTTCCTTGTAAAGCGAAATTATGTACATTTTTACTTTTAATTTAAGTATCCTTTCAAGGGTCGGGTGGAAGAGGGGGGGGGGGGAGAAAGGAATAATAATCTTATCCTTTTTTCCCCTTTTTTCCATAATTGAACAATGGTCATATCATCCAATTGTGAGAGAGGACTAACTAATAAATTACAGATAAAATAAGCTTATACGCACGAGCCAAATGCAGACGTGAATTATTCTTTATTCGAAGGACACAAACGGTACATAATAATATAATCCGCAAAAGTACAGCGATACGCCGGTGATATTTAAAGTAATAAGCGGGTAGGGCAACGCGATGATTTTCAACTGGTAAAGCTCTTAAGGCTACCAGGAGGAGACAAATCATCGGGACGCACCAGTTGCCGTTATATTGCTTCAGCCTTGGCTCTTATTCGTTCGAGGCGAACTTTGCGAAGGTAACAATATGAAGATTTAACGTTCGCCTTATTTACTTGTTGGAATTATTCAAACAAACACTTATTAAAATTTAGTATTTGTTTTTTTCCAGTGTAGGCGCAAAAAAACGCGGACGTGGAACAAATTGAAAATACAATGGCCTTTTTATAATAAATATAGAAAAGGACATAACGACACAATGTAATCAAGAATCAGAATATAAATTCACAGTATAAACATAGTTATTACAGATCGGTAGCTCAATCGTAAGAATTTTCATTACCCGATGGAGACACATTGCATCGTATAAAAGCGACGCGATTCCATTTATGCCCACATCGATGAGAAACATCGCTAAATATAAAAATTAATTCCGCACTCGAATATAGAAACGATGAACGAAGAGTTTCATTGCTGTCGCTCAGACGTATAAAAATTTCCATGGCTCGCACACGATCAATAAAAAATCATGCTTAAGATAAAAAATAATTAACCTACTTCTTGCTCGTCAGAGCATGTCAAGAACTTTGTATAAGAAAAAACTTTTTATTGGGGTTGGTTGCGAATCGCTGTCGGTCACAATGATTTATGTAAACAGAACTGTGGTACAACATTGTGACGGAAAGAATGGAACTTTTATAATAAGAAAACACTTTCATTATAACACGTACGGAATATAAATGTTTATTTTAAATGATAGAAAGTTTTGAGATAAGCTAAAAATTGAACGACGCATAACGTATATAACACTTTAAAACATTCATTTTCTTGCGTACACAGAAAAATACATATTGTATGCAAGTAATAATTACTTCAAATATTTCAAAAGTTCATATATTCGCAAATCTATCACAAGTTCAAGCACAAGCATAAAATTTATTTATTCAAAATATATTCCCTTATAAAATCGATTCTTTGAATAATTTTCTAATATTCTTCAAAAGAAAATAAATTCTTTTTCTGAATACGTAATAAAGAGTTTTTTTAAATTTATAATAGACATATATTACAAGATTATTATCAAGAAAAAATATTTTTTGTTAAAAATAACCGTTACTTAAAAGAAAGAAAGTAAAGTGAATAATCACTTTTTTTAGCAATAAAATGACATTCTTTTGTGTGTTCATACCGCATTTGAAATGCTTTTCAAAAATCTAATTTGATATCGTTGAATAATAAAAAAGACAAAATTTGATGTCGCATTGTTGATAACAAATATATTCGTTTAACTATGCGGCATCGATGGATGAAATCCCGCATTGCGAGATCGTTCGATTAGTGTTTCGAGGATTCGATTATGTCATCCGCGGAGATTGGCTGGAATAAGCTCTCGTTCGGAGCAATCAATTTTTATTATTAATAATTCGCCATTCACACCCCACGTGAGCCCGTGACCTATTGCGAACCCTTCCCGCACCTCATTTGCGTCACGTGTTTATTTTATGGTGGACAGGCCTGTCGCGCCGTAGCAGATTCAATCCCGTGAGAATTTATTTTTATACAAAATGTTCAAAAAAAAAAAAAAACAACGACGCGCCAGATTGCCTACTGACACGCGAGAAAAAAAGACTATCGTCAATTTGTTGTTCGTAGCTTACTGTGATAAACAAAGTCAGCGATCGGCGAGGTTGCATGGTCAATAAGAACGCCATGATGCGATACGGATTACGGCCTAGAGTCTACGTTGTGACAGTTTATTTATCAACATAGTGTTCTTCATTCTTAAATTAAATTGAATTGTTACATTGTATAATCATCTCGATGACGCAGCTGTAGTATTTAGAATGTAAGAAATAAAGTTAGAAATTGTTTGCATTTCAACGCGTCTTTCATGGGCTTTATATATCGCGTGGTGTGCGGAATCGCCTTCTCGGTGATTTGCCTGAAAGTAACTGAAGTAATAATGAGGGAAAGAAGAAGCGAGAAAAACGGCGCGATCGTTGAGTGCATCACTGCATCGCAGCGGTCGACGAACTTGGATGGAGCAAAAGGTTCCGCGAGCTCGCGCCGCGTCGGGCGCTACCGACGCGATTTACCGCTTTTCCCACGGCCTCTATTCCTTCGCGCCGCTTGTCGTTTCAATCGCATCGTGATGGCGGAAGGAGGCCGAAGTCATTTCGCGAAAGAAAAACTCATGAGGACGACGACGGTACGGTCGATCGTTCGTAACGCTAGATAGGAACGACTAAGCGGGTCGAGCACAGAATTATTCAGCGCGGCATCGATCGCCTTGCCGATGGACAGGAATATAATTAGGATTAATGATTTATTAAGACGACGATATTAGATTTTCACCAACTGCTTTAATCCATCCGTATACGATGGCGGATAATTTGAAATTTCTTTTAGGAAACTTTGAATAAAAGGAAAATCCGTGTGAACGAACCTTTCAAAATCTAGAGAGAAAGATTATTAGTTGATTACCTGATATAAGTAATATTTAGTAATAAAAATATAATATAAATAGAAATTAATGATATAGATAAAATTCTAAAGGTTACGTTAATGTAAAATATCATATATTCTCATTTTGTATGTGTGTGTGTGTGTGTGTGTGTGTGTGTGTGTGTGTGTGTGTGTGTGTGTGTGTGTGTGTGTGTGTGTGTGTGTGTGTAGTAGTATATAATATA
>NW_012130118.1:920042-920851 GCF_000143395.1 Atta cephalotes | reverse complement strand
GTGTGTGTGTGTGTGTGTGTGTGTGTGTGTGTGTGTGTGTGTGTGTGTGTGTGTGTGTGTGTGTGTGTGTGTGTGTGTGTAAATATATGCAACTATAAATGAATATTTCTATAAAATCTACCAAGTTTCCTAAATGTACCACCACAAGATAAGACTGATAATTAACAATAAACTTAATAATTTATGTGAATATAAAGGGCTAATTTGTACATATTTTTGTTATTAAATAATTATTAAATACTTGATCTTTTTTTCGATAAATTATTAAAAAATTATTAAGTAATAATTTTAATTATTATGTATTAATGATTTCTTTTATTTTATATTTTTAATTAGTTTCATTCATAAATTTCAAAGGAGAAATATTTAGAAGATCTAGGTATTTATACGACCGCTTAAATATGTAAATCATATCTTTTGCAGCGTATTACAAAAAGATTTGTAACAAATTAATTTATTATTGAAAAAGTTAAACGTATAATATAATATGAAAAGATAAGTGTCCGAAATATCGAGTTACAATTTTCAATGTTTATTTACATACAAATCAGTATAAATTGAAAATATAATAAAAAGTAAGTTAAAAGTGATATTCGACAACTCTAGATTGCTTTTGTTGATCGCGAACTAAATGAGAAAAACGAAATGGGAGAAATATTTATCTCGAAAAATGCGTTGCGCCTCGAGGGCTAAAGATTCGTTCGTAGAAACGTTTTTCTCCGCCCGATTCCTCGAGGCAGCTCGCATCGAGCGATGGCGGACGGGAGGATTGGGAGGAAAGAACAACGGAGAGAGAGAGAGGAGGGGGA
>NW_012130118.1:912531-918545 GCF_000143395.1 Atta cephalotes | reverse complement strand
ATATATATATATATATATATATATATATATATATATATATTACGTTTCTGCCACACATTAACTCTAAAAACATAAACAATCGCATTTCCGTGCAAATATGTGATATGTATCATAAACATAATAATTATTTTTTTACAAAATTTAAAACAATCAAATAACATTTATGACATTTATTATTAAGATATGCAAAATAATATATAATTTTCTAACACCTTATTTGTTCTATAAATATGAATTAATTGTTTAATTTCTGTATGATATCGCTATGCAATGTCACAAGCATTATTTTGAATTTGTTTTTAATTATTTCTTTCCATGACATTTTGACGGAAACATTTTATAGATTTCATGGATTTTAAATGCAAATATTTTTTGTCCTTTGCTCTTTTCTCAGACCAATGCTCTCGTACTGTCGTTGTCGCGAAAGCTCATACATTTTAACGACGATTTTTAAATTGTAATTCACATCCGTTCGATTGTCTGAAAAATCGATCGATTTCACCGCATAATTTCATGGTTCACGCCCGTGTATGCACGCTTTTCCCCTCCGAGACGCACGCGAGGAAACGCACGGCAGCGGAAACTGTGTCGGTCGTGCTATTTTCGCGACTGATCGTCATTATACGAGTGCAAAGGAGAAGCTCGAAAATAAAATTTTTAAACGTAGATGCCTTTTATACCAACTGTTTCGCTCCTTTCATCTACTGGTTTTTTTTTTTTGATTCGTTTCAAGTATTGACTGTAAAAGTAGATACTTTTCGATATCGTAGTTGCACGATTGCTGCGTAATAATACATTATGTATGTGTCTCGGTAATTCTGTTAGAAACAGCGCGTGTAATACATTTATGCAATTTAGGCGCAAAAGAATTGAGGACAGAAAAGAAGCAAATGGTGAGAAAAACCAACAGAGATAATGAACGATTTCGATTCGATGAAAATTGCACAATTAACAAGCAGCAATTAAATATCCTGTTATTATCCTTATTGTTATTATTGTTTTTGTCGTTGCAAGCTCATTTGCGAGACCCTCGATATTTGTGTTGCGTAAATATTATGTCACAACACGTGCTGTAATTACCAATTATCGTGCAAAACAGATTCAATTACTCGAGTACTTTAATAAAATATTACGATGTATCGCAAATGTACCAAATTGGTTATTTAAGCGAATCGAAAAATAAAATTATACTTCAAGTTTTGTGGCGTTACATATATATATATATATATGTGTATATATGTGTATGTTGATCGATCATGCGAGTATACAATGTCGTACGCGGCTATAACTCAGCTAGAAGCATCCCGATGGAATTATAAATAGTTGGCCCCGATTCAAATGCATTTATCGGCGGATTAGCGATTTTATTGTTGGTACAATGTATCGCGGATTGTCGTCCCAGCGAGCCGGCATGCAATAATCGCCCTACAAAGTTATGCAATTAATGCGGATGGGTAAATTTCTTTGAATACTAAGAGAAAAAATAGTTACAATTACCATCATTTAACTATAATTTATAGTCATTTTTTGGAACAACTATGTATTTATATTTATTTTAACCATTCAAATATATCAATTGCTATTAATAATAATTACACATACTGTTTGAAAATCTTTTTTGATATATCTTTTAATTATTGTTATTACATAAATAATAAGAGAATTTTAAAATAGTATAGTTAATAAAAAAGTTGTATTTATTATAATTGTAATTGCATTTATTGAATAAAAATGTTTATTTTATTTATCATTGATATTTTGATTTTTTATTATATTAATATTTGAAATTATATATAAAATTTATAGTATAATTTTTTATGTTTGAAAAAACTATACGTATATAGTTATTATTACGTATATAGTTATTATTATATTATATAATATAATATCAATAATAAAAATAAAAATGGAACTCCTACATTGAGAGAAAAATATAGTTAATTTTAATAAATATTTAGTTCAATATTGCCAACTAAACATTTACTTACAGTAAATAAATACTTGTTCAATAAAAAAAATGATTGTTAAATCAAATTAACATTTCTTGTATTAAATAAATATATCTTAATATTTAATAAATTATTTAATTAGTGGCAGTATTCAACTAAATATTTATTAAAACTGACTATATTTTTTTTCAGTGTAGTCATAATTATAAGTATTTTATCAAACAATTTCAGTCATAAAAAACAAACACTTTTCTTTCAGTGGACAATCTATTCTAGCTATCCTAATTGAAAAGCATCTGAAAACATCGCTATTTCTTTTTAACTCTTTCGATATCTATGTATTTAAAATCGTATATATATATATATATATATATATATATTTACTAATGGCATCAGCTTAAACGACTTTAAACGATGAGAAACGAATTCTCGCATCAACGATCCTTTTTTTGCGACGACCATTTTATTTTTCTCATAATTAAGAACTCCCATAATTAGCAGTAAATTCAAGATGTATCGCACACGCCTTCGTAATATACATTGTACATTTACTCTGCAGTTTGTACATGATGATGCACCGTTAGTTTTGTTTAATTATGACTTGCGACTGTTCTTTACAGTTAATGGCATAAGTAGAACAAAAGATTTTTCCGCGGAAAGGAGGCGATAAACGGCACTGGCTTTATCCATTAATGGATAGACATATTGCAGAGACTTCTTTCTTTCGCGGTTGTTAACGTGAAAGATGTTGGAGAATGTCAGATCGTGCTGTGCATCGGTAGAGGTTTTGCACCATTTCCGAGTAAGGAAACGTTAGGCAGGGTTCTACAATGAGAAAAAAAAAAGGAAAGAAAAGCAGAAAACGCTGTCGCGAGAATAGAATTAAGCGCAGTTTTCTAAATTATTACAAATTATCAGTCTTTTCATACATTGAGCGAAAATAAGCTTTCGCTCGATCCTGACTACCATATATGCCGGCATAAATGTCCGTCCGTCTCTTCGTACGCCTGTAATCTGCGTGGCGCGTAATTCACGCAGATTGCAGACCTGGAGTGATGACAGAGTTTGACGCTATATACGTTGATGTTGAGAACCGAATATGGTTCGCGTTAATGCACTTACCGGATCGTACTTATTCCATTTCTCGTCAGAAATTGTCCTGACCGAGAAATGGTCGGGCAATAATCTACCATATACTCGTTACTTGCGGCAAATCCTTTGTCCCGAACTACCTTAAACGCAGACCGCCTGAATCAATATTGGCGCGTCGTCGCATTTCCTAACGGATGTCGCGAGTTTTCCCACTGAGTATTTGATACAATTTCGTGATAAACGCATCAGAGATTCGTAGTGGCATCACGAACGTGGCAACAGAAATTCTGTCTGCGTTGGCATCGACGACAGTGTGTGGGTAGATATATATACACTTCGCAAAGCGGTACGGCAAGATCCGGATACTCCGTGCAGAGTTCATTCACGAATGTGTATACGGAATGGCGTTTGTCGCACGCGAATGTTTCCCATAAATTGATTTATTGGGGTATCCAGAAATTTCAAAAAATATCTCCACACAAGTAAATATTTCTTTTAAATATGAAAAAAATAGAAAAAAATATGAAAGTATTATATTTTAATTATTACATTGGAAAAATATCATTTAAATGTATAATTAATAAAAAAGTTTTATTTATAATTATATCAACTCAAAAAAAGAAAACAATCTATAAAAAAAAAAATCTATAATCTATCTTTTATATCTAGGAATTTTCTAAATAAAAAAATTTTGAATGTCAAAACTGATTAAATATTTCAGAAATATTAAAAATATATATAACATGTTGCTATAAATATTTTTAAAAAAGAACAAAAGAGACGAAATAGCCCCCTTCGTGGAGTTGCCAGAATTGATTTCCAAATTAAATATTGTCATCGTCATTTCGCTTTCTTCATGGATTTCTTTACTTTATAATTTATATCTGCTTATTATCATTAATCATTAAATTTATCCACAGTACAAACTTTGTTTCCCTTTTCCTCGTCCCGGTGTTAAAAATACAGAAAAGATTTCAGGATAATACACGTTTCTTGCGGTCTTCTCGCTTTAATCATCGGCTTTTTAGTAATCTTCCGTTTTCCACATTAACACGTACATCGTACTCCGTAGCGTAATACATCTCCGTCAGTCATTTACTAGCGCCAAAGTGCAAGCTGTAAATGCGAATCGCACGGAACACCCTGTATACCTTTACATGCTGCGTTGGAGTATAAATAGACGCTTATGACGTAGTCGGGGAGTCGAGATCCACGAGGTCTGCCCCCTCGACGAAAACAACATGGCAAGACGAGACGAGACAAGATACGAAGAACGTATAAAAGCCTATAGCCACTATATGCTATGTGCTGTTAATATGCGTATATACACGTACGTATAAGTGTGTGGGTGTGTGTGTGTTTGCGATGCAAGTGCAAACGCATGCGATAGCGTGTGCCTGTATTGCGTGATTGCAAAAACGCGTTTGCACACGGCATGCAGGAAGAAACGGCAATGGGTAATAATCGATTCGGAAATCTGCAAACACGCGACGATAATGAAGATAAAGAGTATCGATGGAAGTCGGTTATCGCGTCGTGGCGTCGCAAATTAATTTATGTGACACGCGCTGCGACGCGACGTGTCGTTTCATATCCTTTTGCGTACACATATTGGACAGAGGTTGACGGTCCACGATTTCATAATTTACAAACTTTGTCCAGATGCGTGTATACTGGCTCTTTAGCGAGGCTATCGTTAAGACAATCTCAGCAACTTTCGCCTGAGATTGTCTTCACTTCGCGTCTCGTTAAACTTCATCGAAATGCATTCATCGTAAACGGAAGAAACTTTTATCGTGCGTTATCTTCATTTTTTATATACGAGGGATTTTTATAAAAAAATTTTTCTTTTCGAGGTACTATAGGCGTTGCGAAAAAAAACGAATCTCTCAGCGTTTTTGGATATAAAACACACATACACACAAATTTATTATCATAGAAACACCGAGTCTTTGTTATTGTGTTTGTTTGACACTGGCGCATATTTTGGCAATCATGTTGATAGTAATAATATTTGATTGTTAAATTAAAGGTACGATGCAGCGAATCAAACAACCGAAACGTTGTGAAACGAATGAAAAACTACGACTGGAAAAATATAGGTCTTTTTGAGAACTTTCTATATTTCTGGATAATCACATCAGTCCCAACCGCAAATATGCAACGGTAATTATTATAATGAATTAAATCAATAAAACGTGGAATCCCTAACTTACTTAATCTTGTTTTAATTTATAAACTTGTATGGTATATGTTGTTGAAAGTGACGCGTAAATATCTATTTTAATTATATTTGTATTTTAATTATATAATACTCAAATTTCTTTATTTTTTTGTTAAATTTCACTGATTCAGATTTAGAGAGAAAATAAAATCTTTCTTCGACATATAAAAAAAAGATATCACGAGGATAGCAAGAAATGAATAGGTTTAATCACAAACAAGTTGTCCAGAGAATCGAGTATCTCGCATGCCCTTTGTAACGTTTCACTTTGTGAGATAAGTGTCTTGGACGCTGCCGCACCTTCTGGTGCACCGATGTTCACGACAATATCGTTTTACTCCGTATATCAGTGAGCGAACCTCTGGTAAAGCGAGTTGCGAAAGTAACGTGGCATATATCCGCGAGAAACGATCGTTCAGCCACGGAATTTGTTGCAATCTCTGGTCGCCGCGACCATTTGTCTTTTGATATGTGCTATATGTGGAAGAGGCATTTACCGCAGCGCAGCGCGATGGTTGCAAAAAATACGTTTGCGATGTGCGGCGCGGTGGAACGTGTAACGGCGGGATACGTTTAAATCTACTTAGACGGTCATTAGCATCAAAGCTCGCTGTAACTCGCAGTTAAAGCGACGGTCTCTCTCTCTCTCTCNTACTCTACNCTATCTACTCTAACTTAGTCATACACTACGGTACACGTTAACGTCTAACTAACTTCTTCGTTAATAACTNTACTACTACTACTACTAC